>NC_141548.1:12020000-12320000 GCF_021556685.1 Rattus norvegicus | reverse complement strand
GGGCTGCCTTCCGACAGCCTCTGAGGGAGGGAGGGAGGGAAGGAAAAGCTTCTGGTAAATGGTTGCAGATAAATGCATTCCTTGTTCTATGTAATTACTCTAGTCCTTATAGAAAGCTGAGGGTTTTCAGATAGCAAACACTAGCACGATGAACTAGAACGGCAAAGCTTCCGTTTCCCAGTGCCTTCCAACCCAGACCATGTTCAGCGAGTGGACTACAACTGCTCTTGGCCTTCTCGCCATACTTTCGCTCCTAGGATATTTTTGAGGTCTTCACAGCTGGCAATGTTCTGAGTTTCAGGAATTCTGAAAGATCGCAGAGAGCTGTGGTGACTTAAAAGATAACTCCCATAGGCTTGGCATTCAAACCCTTGGTCTGCAGATGTTGCATCTGGGAAGGGTTAGGGGATGCAGCTTTGCTGAAAAAGGATATGGCCTTTGAGAGTAAACAGACCTTGACTATCTGCAGTGTACATTGCCTGTTTGATGTTGTGGGATGAGCTCTCAGCTTTGGGCACAGTCACCATGCCCGCTGATTGCTGCCATTCCTTACTGTCATTTTGGGCTCATCCCTCTGCAACCATACATCCAAAATAAACTCTTTGTTCTATACATTGCCTTGATCGTGATGTTTTATAACAGCATTGAAAAAGTAACTAGTACGCAAGCCAGTCATCCCAGTTGTGATTGTCGTAGACTAAACTGGAGCCAGAATCACTGGGACTGGGGGACAGAACAGTCAGCAGTGGTGCTGTACAGCAGTTACCCTACAGGCCACACACCCAGAGAGCCTGGTAAAGCTCACTCAGTATAACGTCTCACTTTTGGTCACAAATGTTTACTGTTCCGAGCCTTGAATGACGGAGAATTTGTTACACAACCACAGCTCACTGATACACAACAGTAGCACATGCCATATTAGATATTTGAACAAATGATTGTTTATATTCCTGGTTCTAACCCGAGGACATCCTAGAGATCTTTATGTAGATCTTAAACAAATGAAAGTAAGGCTGAGTGAAATTCCGAAGGTCTATGTTTTAATTCATCATTTGCTAATTGAGAAAGTTTACCTTTTAATATCCCTGGTCTTGAGTTTGTACAACTGTATAAGAAAGATGGTGCCAGGGGCTGGAGAGTGGTTAAGAGCACTGTCTGCTCTTCCAGAGGTCCTGAGTTCAATTCCCAGCAACTACATGGTGGCTCACAACCATCTATAATCAGACCTGGTGCCCTCTTCTGGCCTGCAGGTGTACATGCAGGCAGAAAGCTGTATGATGTATACATAATAAATGAATGTTAAAAAAAAAAAAAAAGAAAGATGGTGCCACTGCCCATCAAACACGGGCTTCTCCTACTCCTCAGACTTTAAATACCAATTCATGTGTTCAACAAAGAGTCTGGGAGATGCCGAAGACTTTGAGCCAAATAAAGAATGGAGTTTGTCATAATGAACCACAGTTGACATATGATATGGTCTGTGAACTAATACCCAGGGATTGAGTGACAGGCGATCTCATCGAGGCAGCAGTGGAAGGGGGAGGGGAAATAAACCGCAAAGAGGAGGGGAAAACGGAAAGGAACAGAATGGGAGAGAGGAAAATGAGGAAGCAGGGAGGAGGAAGGCAGAGGAAGACAAACCTAGCACCTTGGGAGTGAGTGGAGACTACAGGGAAAGCATGTGAAGAAAACAGACAGCTTCCCACTGTGGCCCATCCTTCTGAAGGAAGGCTGTACCGAACTTTGGCTTAGTGGACTAAACGTGGCCACCTCACCACCTTAGGAACACGATGCTCGACACGCCAGTGTCTGTGTCAATAAATCATCTGAGGGATGGGAAAATGGCCATTGGCTTTCTGGATGTTTGCTAACATTTGGAACATTAATGTCCCACCTAGAATGTGGAGCAGCTCTTGAATACCTGAGCCATTAGAAGAATATCTACATGTGTGGGTGTTCATACTGTGTGTTTCATTTAGATGACAAAAGATCGCTTTATGCCTTCAGTGGACACACACATACACACACACACACACACACACATAGACACAGACACACACACATGCACACACACACTCAAATAAAAACTAAAAAGAGAAAAAAGCTACATGGAAATCTGTTATTCTCTAAGCTCATTTTAAAATTAAAAAGAAAATATTAAAAAAATCAACTCATGAAAAATAAGACAGACTTGAAAACAAGGCCTTCTGCAACAAATCTCCTCAATACAGCAAGAAGTCTTTTATAGAGGCCCATGTGGGTCCCTTCTAGGAGAGCTTGGGAGGTGACTGGAGCAAGCTATAGGGTAGGGCTTTTACATCAGACTGGATGTAGGACAACAGCCCAGGGTCCTCCTCTGATTCCCCATCCCCAGTCTTGGAAGCCCTGCCAAGGAAACTTGGATTTAAGTTTACTGGGTTGTTTCTGGCAGCCACAGTATAAAAAGAATCCATTTGTTCAAAGAGGAGAGACATCTGGGCTTGAGGAAGTTGTTGGAAACTCTGATGCAAACACAGAAGTTCTGAATCAAGGAGGGATCATGGGGCAGAGCTAGAGTAGAGGGTGCCAGGCATGACCTGTGACAATTCTTGCCTTGGTAAGGGACAAGATTAAATGTGTGGGAGTCCAGGTGCCTATGCTGTCCCATCGAGTCATTCAGTGTGTTATTGGATAGCCTGACATAAGCCCAGAAAGTGACTTGTGATGGCCAGAGCTTGGGGACAGGTACTTCTTATCAAACAATACAACAGAGAACGCCAGCCGACCCTCTGCCCTCAGTGTTTCCCTTCCTCCCCACTCTAGAAATTAATGTGGATCAAACTCAGCTTTGGAACCAACGTTTTAGTTGCTTCTGTGTGTTGGGTACAGTGAAAGTAAGTGTGTGTGTGTGTGTGTGTGTGTGTGTGTGTGTGTGTGTGTGTGTGTGTGTGTGTATGTGTGTGTTTTCAGCATGGGAGGATGTAGGGAGGGCTTCCTAGAAGAATAGCTTTAAGGAACTTTGACCATTCATTGACCCTGTCTTCCTTCCTCCATTGTCCCTACGTAGGTCTCCAGCAGAAGGTGTGGCCCAGGTTAAAGGTGATTACCACCACACCTGGACCTAAACTGTACTTTATTTAGAACTTGCTTTGTCCCAGGCTGGGCTGGGACCCAGAGATCTGCTTGTCTCACTGCCCTGGGATTAAAGGCGTGTACTACCTTGCCTTGGCCTAAGCTTTTTATGGCCACTGTGCCTCAAGATATGGATCATAGATGTGCCCTCCACTTCTGGGTTGTAGCTCATTCCAGATGCAGTCAAGTTGGCAACCAGGAACAGCCATCATACCTCCCGAGGTTGCACACAAAGGAACAGAGTCCGAGGGTCTCAGGGGCCACCAGCCACTGGCCTATAGAAGTGAGACTCCGACACAGATGCTTCTGAGACACTGTGCATAAAGTGACTTTCAGAACTTTTTTCTTTGTAAAAGATTGGGGTCTAGAACACAAATGTAACAAGGGATTTCTCTCCTCTGCTTGGCTGCCCTTGAGTACTATGGAGAGATCATTCCCTGGCTTAAAAAAAAAATCTGAAGATCAAACAGCAAAAATAAGCTGGCACCAGCCATGTGGATCTCTACACACGTTGTTGGTCAGTACTGTTGCCAGTTTGCCTTCAGTGTTAACACAGCAGCTCCTTGCTGTGAACAGAGAAGCCCCAGTTACCAACCTATGAAAGGAATGAGTCCTCCTGAGACCACACGAGTCCTCTGTTTGTCTCACTGATCCTGAGCCTCAGGGGAGAGTTGCTGGAGAGGACCTCATCAGCTTTGTCATTCTCACCATCACAGGTTGCCACTTACTTGAATGTCTGTCCCTAACAGAGACTGCGGTTTCTCCTTTCAGGAACACTTATGGTAAGGAGTCAAAGCAAGACAAAAAAGTATTTCAAGCTGGACATAGTGGCACACGCCTTTAACCCCTGCAGTCAGGAGGCAGAGGTAGGAGGCTCTCTATGAGTTAGAGGCCAGGCTGGTCTATAAAGCAAGGGCAGACAGGGCTACAGAGAGAAATCCTGTCTTAAAAAAATCCAAAACAGGGGCTGGGGATTTAGCTCAGTGGTAGAGCGCTTGCCTAGGAAGCGCAAGGCCCCGGGTTCGGTCCCCAGCTCCGGAAAAAAAGAACCAAAAAAAAAAAAAATCTAAAACAAAAAACTATTCCAAGAAACAACATGAAATACGAAGCCCCAGCGTCCCAGTTCTTTTCCTTTGCCCGTCCCGTAAAAAGAAACCACATGCTGCGGGACGTAACTTCCCATTCAACCGGAATGAGATCTTGTAAGGCAGGAACTCCCTGGAGACTGCCAAGAGGTGTACATCGCAAAGTAACAACCAGTGCCAACGAACTTCCTGTGGCTGCCATCCAGAGCTGGGGCCAGAGCATGGTGCAAAGTCAGGGTCAGACCTTTACAGTGGGCAAAGAAGGGGCACCTCTAAGATGTGACTGCTGTACCCCATAGCCAGACACGCTACACCCCACACTCCAGGCATGCTGTACTCTGCACTGTGGGCATACTGCACCCCACACCCCACTCTCACTGTGACTCTTTTGTAAGCAGTGTTGTCTGGGTATCCACAATAGTCCATGCTCGGGACCAATTGAAAAAATAAAGGAATGAGCTGAGCTTGCCAAGACGGTGGCTGGAGGTGGGCAGGGAGCAAACAAACTGGCCCACTCTCCTATCTGGCCATGGCAGATCTTGTGGAGAAACTCAGAAGAGGAGAGATGGAGGGAACAGTGGACAAGTGGCTGTGTTTAGGATTGTGAGAGCAAAGGAAGAACTCTCATGTTGCATATCACGCAGACAGGGGCACATCTGTGTTCACTGCTGTGGCATTCACGATAGCCACAAAAGGGGAGGGGGGTCAGCCTTAATGCCAAGAGCCCTCAAGTTCAAAGCCAGCACTTACTAAAGTAGCCAGTGTTCCCCAATGAACCACATGTGACTTGGAGCACCAGAAGACAGTATGGCCACCATGTGCTCAGAAAACCTCTAAGTATCAGGTGCAATTCTGAGCCCATGACTACAGATATACAGAATTGCACATCATAGATGCATTAGGGTTCATCTAGGACCTCAGCTCTGAGACGATCTTAAGAATTGAGTGCGAGAGAGGGCTGGGTTGCAATGTGGACCTTTGGCTGGAGGTTGCCTAAGCCTGAGCTCAGTGCTGGTCACCATGAGCTTGAGCTTAGCGAGGTTCTAAGCCAACATGGCCCCAGAAGAGCAGAGCACATTGTAGCCTGTCTTTTTTTTTTCTCCCATAGTCTCCTAAGATTCCAGCCGTCACTTTCCCCTTTGCCTGGCTTTCTTCACCCTATATATTTCCAATTACACCGAAAAGAAAAGTTTGTGAATACATTTCAGCTGCCCTGGAAGATATTCAGTCCTAGAAAACGTTCATTTTAAAAATGTATCACTCGGAACTAAAGATACATCCTCACGGTTCTTGGGTCAGCTCCAAACGCAGAGAGCTACGGTCTTTCAAGGCCTGACTTGTCAAACACCTTAAGATGGAGACATGTTATTAGCACTTGGGGCCAGTATGCTGGTCAGTTTCCAGACTTAACCTTCCCTCATCTCTGCACCTACTGCTGTGTTCACGAGTCTGAGCCAGGGTTTGGGAGACATCTTCATAAACATTTTCACTGCCCTACTGTTTACTTCTGCTTATACCGTCTGCAAACGCCACAGCTCCTGCGGTTCTCATGTGCCAGGGCTGTCTCCCCACCAGCTGTACAGTGCACCTGCTGTATAGTCCCCTTCCTGTGGGCTCCAGATGCCTGAAGGCTTGCTACCATGTCGTCCCACTTAAATCTCTTCGCCGACAGCAAAACGTAAAAGGAGACGTTCCTTTGGGGCTGTTAGTGGAACTGCCAAGATACCAGGAAGGCAATCATATCAAACTCGTACCCTAGATCTGGACTCGGGGATCAGTTCCAAGTCACACGTATAAAAGACACATCTGGCTTCTCCAAAGTGACTCAGATATCTTGAGAAATACACAGTAAACACAGCCCAATGCATTCAGTTCTACAAACAGAGGCTAGCCTCGTCATACAATATGACAGAGGCTAGCCCCCACATCCTCAAACGTCCACAGCCTTAGCAACTGCTGTGAGGAGTATCAGAGGAATCCGCAGAACGAGAGCATAGCGTTTCTCTAAACCATGTGCGTCACCGAAGGAAGAAAGTGGTCATGATTACAGGAGGTCAGTAAGTCCCGCCCCCCGCCCCCAGCAATCTGTCCGTTTGTCCAGGTGTACCAACAACATGCAGGGAAGGGTTTGAGTCTTGTTGTTTCCTCCCACGTTTGTGTGGGTGAAGCTTTCTGGAAAAGCCTCATTTGATCATCAGCATGGAAAAGAAAACTCTACCCAATGGTGGCACAGGCCTGGGGTGCATTCACCCTTTAAAGGGATGGTCTTTCTAAGCCTTTTCTCTTGGCGTGGCCTTAAAAACGAGGGAATATGAAGGCTGGCTCTCCTGTATTATTCATTACATAATTGCTGTGCTTTGTTAGAAATATGATCTATTATAACCTTGAATAGAGTACATTAAATGACATTGAAAATTAGATTATTCTGATTATTAGAGAAGTGAGAAACGTGCTAAACATTTATAAGACTGATAATCAATCAGGGTATCCATTTGAGTGCAATAAAAATAAATCCGGTGCTAGTGTGTTTAAATCTAATTTTTTAAGCATGACATTTTCTTCAGAGTTTCTCTCCAAAATGTCACCATCTTCTAGAACAGTGATTGATTCTGTCTCTAAGGACAAGCACTCACTCCAATTACTTCACCCACTGCACACAAACCCAAGTCCACCTCACAGAAGCCAAATGAATCATGGTAAAACAACATGCCTTATGGGGGGGTTACAGAGTTACCTCACTTCAGCTAGAAGGCCGCCCTTCTTCCTCTGCCAGACTCGAATGGAGAGAGCATGTTGCTTAAATCAGACTATGGCTCTATATGTTCTCCAAACAGAAATGACTATTTTCATATTGAGTTTTCACTCTACTGAGAAAAAAGATGGAGTTTTACTGCCTTGCCCACAGTCATCGTCCTCAGATATTTGCAGAGAAAATAAAGGACGCATTGACTGCCTTGGTTTACCTTTCTGCCTTCCGTCTGCTGACCTGTTATCCTTGCACCAGAAATATGCCTCACATGACAGAGGGACAGAAGGCACCTTGTCCATATGAAGGGACAAGAAGTCAGGCTGTGCTGGGGCTCATGGTCGCCTAGATTAGAGGTGTGGGGAGGGATGCAGTGATGAAAAGACTGGGTCTGGTCAGAAAGCCCTGAGACGATAGCTCTCCATTTCCACCTGCTAGCAGAGTAACACAAGCTTCGGGCATAGGGCATCTGAATGGAGGAAAGACTCATGGACACTTTACTGCAATCGAGGCCTGAGGAGAATGGCCCGCTCATGGGAAATTCCCGTTTTCTTTTCAAGGACATAACAAAAGGGCTAACAAAACAACGATGACAACAATGAAGTATGCTCACAGAACAACCTGCCCGTTTGGTTTGAGGCATTGGAATGGCGCTTAGGGTCTTACACGTACTAGACACTCTACACCTGAGCTGCACCCCAATCCCTTCTGTCCCCTTTCTTCCTTCCTCTTTCCCCTTTCAGTCTCTCCCTTTTCCTCCAGTCCTAGGAGTTGAACTCATGGCCTTGTGCACACAAGGCAAATACTCTACTACTCCCCACCATACCCAGCCTTACCTACCCTTCCTTCTTTCTTTTCCTTTTCCCTTCCCTCTTCTCCCTTCCCTCCCTTTCCTTTTCCTAGTTACCAAGGATTAGACCCAGAGCTATTTGGACATTGGGTAAATGCTTCATCTATCGGCCTTGCTCCCTGCGTTTCTTCTATCCTATTCGAATCAGCAACCCCAGTGAGCTGAATGAAGCTGTGACAATCACCAGCTCTGGCACAAGCTGCTGTTTGAAAAGCCAACCAAAGATTACAGACAAAAATATACCCATTGCTGTGTGAGGCAAAGTAAAGGTAGTTGGAGGTAGATGTTCAGGGAAGCTAAGTGACCTCTTGGGGACTCTGTGGGCTACGGGACTTACTGGATAGCTCCTGTGGAAAGATGAAGACTATGGCAAACATACCTTCATCTCCCCACATAAAATTTACCAGCAGAGGGAAGCTGCTCTTAGGTCAGCTAAACTTGGTGTGGCAAGCTGGGGACACTGGGCATGAGATGAGCTCGGTAATTCCCGGGATACTTATGAGTTGAGGATCCTTATCCCAAATGGTTGTGACAAATAGTGCTTCCGGTTTTGTTCCTTTTTAGATTTTTGGAAGCATTCGCCTGGCCATGAGATTTTGGAGGAAAGAACTCAAGTCTAATTGGAAAACTCACTTATGTTTTCTATGTTTCATATTCACAGCATGAAAGCAATTTCAAGTTAGCTTTTGTGAAATAAGGGCTTTCTTTGAAAAGAAAATTACCATTTAACGAATAGTCACAGACTAGGTGAGCTGGTCTACACATGGAATTCTAGCCTCCCAGATTTGAGGCAGGAGGATCACGAGTTCAAGGTCACCCTAGGCTACTTAACTAGACTGTGCACCTCAAAACAAAGAAAACAAAACCCTAACAAACCAATAAATAAAAATAGCAACATAATCTCACTGAAGACCAGGGAAGAACTGAAATTTACAGAGAAAGAAACAGAAATCGGGATCCATCCATGTTCATATTTGATTTAGTTTACTCTTTTTTCTTTTGACTAATTCCTTTCTTTCAACATAGATCATAGAATATCCCAGATCTCTGATCTTGTTTTCTCCCAACTTAGCATCATGAACATCTCCTCATGTCAACAATAACCAGCGTGGCACTCTTCACTGGGTGTGAACTGACTTATACAGGCTTTCTTCTGTCCCGTGCTTATAAAAGCAGTGTTTCAATGGGCATCTTAGACATCATATCCCTCCCACCTTTCTTCTTCCTTTGTTTCCTCTCCCTTCCTTTCACTTTCCCTTTCTCTTCCTGACTTTTCTTTTACAGATAGTTCTTATATTCCAGGAGATTCCTATGTAGCCTAGTCTGACCTTGAACGCATAATCATCCATCTGCCTCAGTTCCCTGAGTGCTGGGATTACACTGTGCACCCCATGGCTGTGTCTGACGCTTTCTGTGAAGTTTCTAGGAAAGGGGTTACAGAAGCCTCCGAAAGGCATGGCATGCCACAGTGTCCAGTGTCCAGCTAGAGCCCATGTGTTGCAGCTTGCTGCTTACCTTTCTTTGCACACACTGGCACTCCTTCTCTACCAGGAAGCTTGCTTATGTCTTTGCATGGTAGCAAACAGTTCTACTCCTGCCGTAGCAGGTCCCTTGCTAACCACACTGACAGGGCATTACTTTTGAGCCCCTCTGGTCATTACACCATTCCAATGAATACTTCTGCTGTCCATGTCCCCACCGCTGGCTTAAAAGTTCCCCCATTGGGCCACATCCTGGGATGTATGCTTGATTAGTTTACCAGACTTAGTGAACTTGTCCCTGCAAGCCAGAAGGTCTTTACAAAATGTTTCTTTCTCATAAGAACCAATCAGGAAACTCTTAGCAACCTATTCCCACACTCCATGAGCTTCATTCTTTAGAGTTTGAGTTTCAGACTCAAAGCCCTATGGATTCCTTAGTTGACCACCAACCATGCCTCTGCATGTGTACCCACTGACACTGAGGGAGAAATTCTTGGTGTTTGGGAGAGGGAATATGTCCTGTTCATGAAAGATGTTCAGTATTTTCCTGGATCAACCTATCGGGAGCCAAGAGCTGAAGCCCGGATAAATTATGGGGGATGCAGAGACCTGGAGATCATATAGAAGCCCAGACATGGAACAGTCACTTCCCAGCAGGACTCCCCTTTCCACTGTACTAAGTAAGTAATGGTATCTCCCTTCAGTACAGCGTGTATTCTGGTTAACTTCAGCGATACCTTACCCACATACACTGTCTCCCTCCACAAATGCCATCTCCACAGAGTCAGGGGTTATGGTCTGTTTCACTCTCCTCTGTGTTCTCAGAATCTAGAACACTGCTCGGGATATATGTGAGCATGCAACATGTGTTTCTGGAGTGAGTGAGTGAGTGAGTGACTGACTGACTGACTGACTGACTGACTGACCGGGTGGGTAGGTGGGTGAGTGAGAGAGTGAGTGACTGACTGACTGACTGACTGACTGACTAGGTGGGTAGGTGGGTGAGTGAGTGAGTGACTGACTGACTGACTGACTGACTGACTAGGTGGGTAGGTGGGTGAGTGAGTGAGTGAGTGAGTGAGTGAGTGACTGACTGACTGACTAGGTGGGTGACTGAGTGAATGAGTGACTGACTGACGACTGACTGACTAGGTGGGTAGGTGGGTGAGTGAGTGAGTGAGTGACTGACTGACTAACTAGGTGGGTAGGTGGGTGAGTGAGTGAGTGAGTGAGTGAGTGACTGACTGACTGACTGACTGACTAGGTGGGTAGGTGGGTGAGTGAGTGAGTGAGTGACTGACTGACTGACTGACTAGGTGGGTAGGTGGGTGAGTGAGTGAGTGAGTGAGTGAGTGACTGACTGACGGACTGACTGACTAGGTGGGTGACTGAGTGAATGAGTGACTGACTGACGACTGACTGACTAGGTGGGTAGGTGGGTGAGTGAGTGAGTGAGTGACTGACTGACTAACTAGGTGGGTAGGTGGGTGAGTGAGTGAGTGAGTGAGTGACTGACTGACTGACTGACTAGGTGGGTAGGTGGGTGAGTGAGTGAGTGAGTGACTGACTGACTGACTGACTAGGTGGGTAGGTGGGTGACTGAGTGAATGAGTGACTGACTGACGACTGACTGACTAGGTGGGTGAGTGAGTGAGTGAGTGAGTGACTGACTGACTGACTAGGTGGGTAGGTGGGTGAGTGAGTGAGTGAGTGAGTGAGTGACTGACTGACTGACTGACTGGCTGACTAGGTGGGTAGGTGGGTGAGTGAGTGACTGACTGACTGACTGACTAGGTGGGTGACTGAGTGAGTGAGTGAGTGACTGACTGACTGACTGACTGACTGACTAGGTGGGTGAGTGAGTGAGTGAGTGACTGACTGACTGACTAGGTGGGTGACTGAGTGAATGAGTGACTGACTGACTGACTGACTAGGTGGGTAGGTGGGTGGGTGAGTGACTGACTGACTAGGTGGGTGACTGAGTGAATGAGTGAGTGAGTGAGTGACTGAATGACTGACTGACTGACTGACTGACTAGGTGGGTGAGTGAGTGAGTGAGTGACTGACTGACTGACTGACTGACTGGGTGGGTGGCTGAGTGAGTGAGTGAGTGAGTGAGTGAGTGAGTGAGTGAGTGAGTGAGTGACTGACTGACTGACTGACTGACAAACAAGCCCAGCTGAACGTGGATGACATGACAGTTGTTTTCACCCTGAGGATAAGCCAGACGGCTTCACAGAAAAGGCCTGCTGAGTTCACAGTGCACGCCTCAGCTCTGCTCACACTGAACTGAGCATAGGCTGCTAGTTTCGAGGCAGCTCTGCACTGGCCTTCCTTTGAACAGACCCTCAAGCTTTTAGTTCAAGGCTCCACAGCCAGAGATGGGATCTGATCCGTCATGATTCCTGTAAATAGACACAATAGACACCTTGGGCCTTTATGAAAATCCCGACAGTGCTTTCAAGGGGAGAAAGGAGGCTCCAAATGGGCAGAAAAGGCCAGAAGCTCAACCCTGCCCACCATGGATCCACTACTGAGGTGTTTCGTGGATGTTGTTCCATGAGCCTCAAGTGGAATGGCAAAACACAGCTCTCAAGTGCAGCCTCCCCTTCTTATTAACTGCAACTCCCCTTTTCCTGAGCTGGAGTCCAACTTACAAAGCTGCTTGATACAGGACTCAGGCCACCACCAGCAGCCACCACCACTTTGTCTGCAGGGAAGCAAACAAGCAGCTTCTGAGGCAGCCGGGCCTCCACAGCCCTGGCCATGCACATTTAGTGTTCCTCCCCTCCCCCTCCTACTGTCTTAAATGGCAGTCTACTCAACAGGTGAGAACAAAGACATCAATGGCCCTGTCCACGAAGGACAAGGTACAGCCCTTACCTAGTTCATGGTGTGGGCCAAGGTTGGCTGAAGTGTTATGCCTGTAACAAGGAGGTATGGCAGAGGTAGTCTCTCCAGAAGGAAGGGAAAGAATTCCTTCCACTTTCCTTTGTTTCCAACAATGCATGAGAACCCAAGCCCCCATCTGGCCAGCAGCCATCACAGTGATGCCTGGAGTAAGATGGTCACTAAGTCATTTTGATAGGACATTTTTCATTTAGTTAGGCACCGTATTTATTTACTTCAGTCCCAAGCACCCAGGTAGCCATGCAGTAGAAGTATAAAATACCGATTCCCAAGTCTACCCCACTAAGCTACTTTGACAAATTTTCACGATACTTTGATCTGCAGCCCCAGCAATGAGACCCACATATCAGAGCATAGTTAGGTCACTAACTAGACCCCAGCCAGTGGCACTCTCTGGAACCCTTCCTCTTCAGAGTCTTCAGTGGGGTCCTGCACTGTTTTTAACACCTCACACTCCTTCTCTTCTAGCTTTAAGCATATTGGCATTAAGGGTCCTGTTGCATGTGGGTCTGGCTCACCCATCGCCACCTCTGACCTTTCTCTCCTCTTTTGCCTTCCTTCCATATTTATCCTGAACTTATCTTTTGCTAAGACACCCAGAACTCAGATTTTGCTCCCTTTGGTTTACATCTGTCCCGCAGTACCTTGAGCACAGCTGACACTTGTGTGTGAGTCGACGAGGCAACTCCAGCGGCCTGTCAAGAGGCTGGCCAGAGCTTTTCCTTTCACATCCTTATATAAAAATCTTATTAGTTAATTTGACACCAGTCAGGGCTGCATAGCAAGATCCTGTCTCAAAATCAACAACAAAAAGTGCTATTGGAGTTTTTAGAAATAGATGGTTCCCACTGAAAGTCAAAAGAGTTTAGCCCGAAGGAAGCCATGGATGCTCTCCTCATAGACTCAAGGCCTGGGCATTTAGGGCCTGTATCTGTTTCACTGTCCTTCCTCAGCTTCAGTGAAAGGCCCTCCCCAGATTTACAATGAACATTGACTGAAAAAGGCTGGCCAGGAGTTAAGACTAACGCTGGGCCACTTTTGAAACCATGCTGACAGAAAGCTATAGGAAAAACTAGAGACACTTGATTTGGTAAAGGAAGAGGTTTCTGGGGGCATGGTGACTGTGCCAAGTTCTGGGGCCTAATTTCAGCATCTTAAAAGAGGCAAATCTAGGACCGCTGATGGGTGACTGCTGTGAGAATGGGCCTAATCATTTTTGCTACGCTCAGCTAACACTCTAATACATTCTTCCTCAGACACCCAGCTGCCTGCTGGAAGGGTCTACACCAGGATGCTGCATGGTACTCCCAGACCTCTGTTGAACCTTGTACTTTGCTGTGGTTAGAGTCTTCAGCTGCTTTTGCATGGGCTTCTGGTATCTAAATGTCTTCACACATTGGGAGAACTCAGAGTTGTCATGGGCTGCCTGTTTGTTGTACATTCCAAATTTGTGATGGCAGACTACAGTCGTTCTGACAAAACGTCTGGCCAAGCACTGTAGTGAAGGGAGAGGGCATTAGGACTCACAACTCAGTTCACCATGGAGGGGAAGGTGTGGGGGAGCAGAACAGCACACGGCAGGAGTCAGGAAGCAGAGAAAAATCATGTCTGCTCTCTCAGGTTTCCTCCTTCTTTATTATATCTGGGTCCACACCCACATTTAAGGTGGTGCCATCCACATTCAGGGCACATGTCCCTCCCTTGTTCAGACCTCACGGACACAGATTGTGTCTTATAAATTCTGTCAATTAAGTTGACAAGTGTAACCATGACAACTGTATTTAGAGGCATCTGCTTAATTAAAATAAGATTTGGTCGGTCAAATGTTAACAATCTCTACCTGTAATCCCAGCACCTGGGAGGCTGTAGCAGGAATATGAGGGTTCAAAGTCAGCCTGGGTTACATTAGTAAGACCTTGTCTCAAGAAACTGAACCAAGGGGTTGGGGATTTAGCTCAGCGGTAGAGCGCTTGCCTAGCAAGCACAAGGCCCTGGGTTCGGTCCCCAGCTCCGAAAAAAAGAAAAAAAAAAAAAAGAAACCGAACCAAATGTTGGCAGCTTAGGCTAGACTGTTCACAGGTAATTCTTTTTCCCTCTGACTCTCCTATGATTAGCAGAGCAACACCTTGGGAAGGTTCTGGAAACAGTCATCACATGCTATTAGCTGCTTTGAACTCTCTGAGCCCAATACAATGGAGCTGGGGGCTCAGTCTTTATGTCTCTGGGTAGGACCAAGCAAGCATCATCGGATTGCTGTTTTATAGGTTTTCCTCCAACTATGGGAAGGAAGGACCAGGCTTTCCTGTTCAGTTCTAATCGCCACAGACACACACCTTCATAAATACAGTAAAGGTAGCCTGGAGCAGACGAATTGCTTCTTGATTCTTGAAACAAAATAGAGATCCCAGTGCTAAAAACTGCCTGCTGCCAGCAGCTGTCTCCACCTCATCTTCCGTGTACAGCACTATTTCTGCATCACCGACTGTTTCTCCTCCCAAGCAGCATGGCTGTAAAGTTAAGCGATTTAAAAAGCCACAGCTGTACAACCAAACGCCTGATGGGATGGCGTGAATCAAAATGAAGTCTAGTAGCCCGGAGTCCCCATCCTCTTCAGATGATGAAATGGATTCAACGGAATTCACTGGGTCAAATTAGACAATAATGACAATTTTACAAGGGTGAGATGGACCTTGTCTTTAGTGCTGATCGGTGCATTGGAACTGTAATCACAATTTTACCCAAAGTCCTTGCACAATCACAAACTTGCACACACACAATAAAATTGGCTCAATGCTTGCTAAATTCTCCAGGGAGACACACAGGGTCCTGGAAAATCCCATATATGGAGGGTTTTCACTACTCATTTGATTTCCGTTTATATTCATTTATTCATGGCTTTCATTATTAACTTATATAGAGGTAATTTCTTAAAGGCCCATGAAAACTCCCAGAGAACATGTCAGGGACACAGAGGCTTATTTTCCATAAAACAAGGCAACAGTTTGTGCAAGTTAACTCAATAGAATAACACTTTCTACTTGGGTAAACTGACCTAGATTCCCTGACGTTCACGAAGCATCCGGAGACAGAGCATGAGAGGGGTATAGGGGGTGGAGGGGTGTGAGGCCCGGCCGCTAGGCAGCAGGACTCTTTTGTTTGTGATAGTCTGAACGCACACACATCCTCATTTCTGTGAACAGGGTCTCAGGCTTTTAAGAAGAGGGTTGATAGACAAATGACAGTGTGATTCAGAGTTGGGCTCAGAGAAGGGGCTGCCACATCAAAGGACTCACAGATTCGCTCACTAGACAGTGGGCCTCCTCCACACCCATTGTCAAGACATGGGTGGGGAAGCACCTTCACAGCCAGACAGCCCAGCCTTACTGGAGCCTCTCCATCAGAGTGAGGACTGGTCCACATAGGGAGAATTATACTGTCTATGCGAGTGCTCCCCTGGAAAGCTGAAGGAGCCTGCTCACTGCATCAGGAGTATACACTTGGCTCAACCGATGGTTCACACATGTGCATGTACTGCGGCGAGGTCATGCTCGGGCACACACACACACACACACACACACACACACACACACACACAAACACACACACTCACCCATATGGCTCACTTAGGGCCTATTCAAACATTCAACCCATATTGAACTGCAGAGTAATGCAATCTCAGGGGAGACTATATACACTTGAAATAATTTACAAGATCATAAGCTCACATTAGTCAATTGGCTTGGCATGAGTTTAATGCATTAAATCGCCCTTTCCATATGCTCCTCACATGGCTTCTTCTGACCAACCTTTCCTTCCACTGTACCAAGCCGTCCTTTCAACCCCCTCTACTCTCATGGGCTTGGGGTCTCTTGTTGATTCATTTCCAAACCAGCGCCTCTGGCTTCCAGGGTGGCAGTGCCCTTGTGGCATCCTGCCTGGGGACCCGACTTGGCTTTCTGATTGGGATGCACCCTAGGGAAGGCCTTTGACTCATTTTTCTCCTGATTCTGGGAATTTCATTTCTTACTCAATTTCTCTGAACTATCTCCATCTTGGTTAGCACACTGAGAGTTCGTCTTCCTTTCTCGGCCCACATGGTCACTGGAAAACCCCCCAACTCCCTTGTCCAAAGTTTCCTAAAACTCTCACGTCACAAGGACGCACCCCACCAGGATCACTTCCTCCGCCTCACCAGCCTCATCTTTAGATTCCTAAAGGACCTCGGAAACACCGTTCCTTCTAGAAGTTTCTGATGCCCTTGGTCAGTACAGGAACGTCCATCTGTACTTTGTCTTTTAAAGCTAAGTTTTAACTGTTTTAGCTGTAACAAACCTGTCGAAGCGACCTTTCTGGGTGGTGACCTGACTGTGTGGGAGATGCAGTGGTGACTGCAATAGGTCCCTGTAGGCCTTGGGGAAACTGGACCTGCTCGGTCTTCTCAGGATTCACACTTTAGACTTCCCTGTGCAGCGGGAGGCGAGCCTGGCAGGTGTTGTCAGGGTTGGGCCAGGACTGTGCACACTGTGGCTCCAGGCTTGGCTTAGCGTCTAAACAGCTGTGTTTTTGTGACTGTGCAGCCAATCTTGGCTTCTGTTCTTGTCCTTAAAACGAGGTTAGATGTCTCTCCTCGTGCCGGTTTTGTTTCCTAGGTTTATAGGAGACAATGGGTTGTGATGGATGCGTGGCAGGGTCATACATGTCAAAACACACGGCACATGCATGTGTACAATGCACTTACAATCCCATTCACTCTGCCCCTTCTTCCCTTGTTAGCCTTGTTTCTAGTCTGCACCCTGCATGGTCTTTCCTTCTCCTGTTGCACAGGTCCTTGTCCTCCAAACAGTGTTCCTTTCACTTTCATGTTTTTCTGTTAAAAATTAGAGACCACATAGCAGGGGAAACAGGGCATTTGTCTCTGTGTCTAGCTTTATTTCACTCTCCAATAAAGTGAAGTTTATTCACTTTCACACACACTCACACACACACACACACACATCTTTATCCACTTGTCTGTTGACTGGGTACTGGAATAGAGGCTGGTCCCACATCTTCCCTGCTGTGAACAGAGCCATAGTGAAGAGCAGGCATATTCCATTTGGGCTTCTAATTGTAGACATTTTAATGGCAAAAGAACAGATGGGTGAAAGTGAGGATGGACGAGGTCACTACTGTGACCGTTTACCTTCTTATCCCCCATCCCTTGGCTAAATCCAGTCATCTCACTCTGGGTCCTGCTGTCTTCTATGTGCTGATGAATTTTTCACATCAACCAAACGGAGAAAGGATTTGTACTTCCCCCACTAGAGAGGCCAGGACGCAGGTTGATAAGGTAGGCAGCCACCTGCCTGGAGTCTCACAGCCACTGTCCTGACAGCAGAGACCGAGGATAATTTTAGACTGAGTTCCTCTTCACCAGGAGAGACCATGAAGCTGGACATTGCCCCAGTCAAATGACTCCACTCAACCAAGAGATTTGTACTTTGGAACTCTTCCACAGCCATTGGTGAAGAAACAGAAGGTCAGGGAAACAGGTTCTAGGATGACTGACCCAGAGACCTGAGAGATTGAGTAACCCAGAGTCACTGAGCCCAGCTAATAGCCAGGTGGATTGTAAACCAGCCTGTCCTTAGGGGAAAAATGAACCCCGACAGGGTTCCCTTCTCTCCCTATCACTAATGCGGTAAATCCAATCTGCTGTATTTGGTTTCTCCCCGAGTCCCACACATATCCTTATCGTCTCACTTGCTCTCTTGGCAAGCACACAGACTATGGTTTCAGCTTCTGGGCAACACCTCTGCATCCTCTTGCAAAAGAGCCTCGGCGGGGGTGGGGGGGATGCCTGGCACCCCACCAGCAGGCTCAGGAAAGCAGGGACTTTTTGCAGTGTCTGGCATGGTGGAAGCCCAGCTGTGGTCTGCCCCTTTCCTCTGAGACCACGAGACATTGAGCGTTGCTTCCAAACTCAACACCTAGAACTCTGCAAGAAAAACCACAAGGTTTGATTTGGGATCGGGTGTGTCTTAGAAAGTTTCACTGATAATGAATATCACCTCTGTTGAGAATTCAGTCTGTAGTAAGCAGGCGTGTAACGTGAACAATCCCAGAGAACAGGAAAGGTTCCAGGAAGGGATTCCAGTGACGCCAGACATGTTACACAGGAAGGAACATGGGGGGAATTGAGAGAACACATATGACAGGACAGGGAGGCCAGACTTCATCCTTCAGCCTTTTGGACCTTCTTATGGTGCAAGCAATGGAAGCCGGGACCTCAGGCATGCGACACAAGTAGCCCAGTGGTTTTCCTTTTTTTTTTTTTTTTGTTGCTCTGTTTGCTCCACATCCAAGCAAAGTGAATGGCAAGCCATCAATAGCAGCAATAGTGGCTAATTCTTACTGAAATCGAGTGCTTAGTGTTTACTGGGTACTGGGTACTGGGTACTGGGTACTGGGTACCTAAAGCTGTTACACAGGACATTGCTGTTACTCTAATTTTACAAGTGCTTTGGATGTCGAATGATAAAGACGTGGCTTCTAAGTTCTCTCAGTGTTTTCAGCTTGGTTATGAAAATACAAGTTGAACTCACAAGTTTTAAGAAATCAGAATTAGGTTTAAGTGAAGTGTAAATTTCAGCTCTCTTCCAGTGACAAAAGGAAGCCATTTCTTAAACTGGGAGCTGTGGAGCCAATGAGCAGGGCCTTGGCTTTGTTTCCACAGAGGACCTCTGAGAAACCTCAGACAGGCCTTCCGCACTGCAGTGGGTCAGCAGGAGTCAGTCAGCATCAGAGGGCCAGCATCAGCTGGTCAGCATTGCTAGCACCAGGGAGGCAGGCAAACTTTAATTGAAGAGTTGCTCAAAGGAGTTAAGATGCCTAGAAGAAAGCATTTAATTTTACCCAGGAGCTCCCATTTCTTAAATCTTGATTATCTGACTTAATCACAGACTGAACACACTGTTTCTGCTCCCAAGAAGAACGTGGGTCTCTCCGTTCATCATCTAGCAGACTCCTATGGGTTAGCTTTTGTTCCTTCCAACACATCTTTTCATGAGGTCTTCAGCCGATGGGGCAGAACCCAAGCACCCAAGCCCAGACCCACCGTTCACCAATTGTCTGCTTTGTCAGAAGACGGATGGGATGGATTCCCGTTAGTTCCATGCATCAAACAAATCCACACTCATGTGCTGTGCCACCGATGGGAGCCAGAAAGCCCAGGATGCAAGATAACAGACTGTGCTATCTTCTTATATAATACGCAAGCCACACAGCTCCAGGGGGTCAGTTCTGGTTCCCCAACTTAAACTTTCAGTTGTATTTCAGTATTGTTCTAATCTTTCTCTACTCCAGCATTTCCTGAAAGCGATGCATTCGTCTTATCCATAGGATCTCATATTTTCCAGGGGTGGCAAAACATAATTTCATGCCCGAAACTTGATATGTCTTACTAAATTAGTTGTTGTTTAAAATATGCTGTGTTTATCTAAGAAAAGATTATGTACCTCCTGTCGAATCTCATTATAACTACATTTTCTATATTCGCAAAAAATAGAATTCTTGTTAGCCTATACACTCATGGTCTTTGCAACAAACAAATTGGATTTAAAAATGGAGGCAACCCCTGGCGTATTTTAAGCATGTCTTTTGAGGCCAGTGACATGGCTCAGCTATTAAAGAGGCTTCCTACAAACTCTGATGGCCTAAGTTTGATACTCTTGACCTACATGGTGGAGGGACTATCTATCTATCTATCTATCTATCTATCTATCTATCTATCTATCTATCTATCTATCTATCATCCATCCACCCACCCACCCACCCATCCATCCATCCATCCATCCATCCATCTATCTATCTATCTATCTATCTATCTATCTATCTATCTATCTATCTATCTATCTATCTATGTACACACACACACATGCACACACACACGCACACACACACACACCAAACACAAAAATGTAATAGAAAAGAAATATTTTTTATTCTTTAATATTGTTGGGGTTATAGCTATGGGAACTGGGAACTGTAACTAAATATGACATGTACTTTTGTCTTGCCTGTCACCTCATGTCCATCCACTGAAATTACAAGCATAGGTACACAAGTAGTCTTATGTGTGCCACAGAGAAAGTAGCTGAGACTTTACAGTGAACTTTAAGTGTCTCAGAGAACGCTCTTTGTTTTGGAAAACACCCAGTTTCGTTCCCGTGGAGGAATGCCATTATGTGTTTGTGTCGCAGCCTGACAAAATGAAGCCTAAGATTTACTTGAGGGGCAGTCACAGGACATACTCTGGGGCTCCAGCCATTTTGACCAGGCTGGATCTTCAGCTCTCTTCCCGGATGTCAGCAGAGACCATGTGTATACAGTAAGCTAGTCAGGCGCTGTACCATAGAACACGACTGACTTCTAACACACACGGCCACCATATCACACTCTTCAGGCAAAGTGCTAAAAATGTAAAGAAATTCCCACTAGGGAAACACAGCAAGACCCTGTAGCATGCTCCTTTGCTTTAGGGATACTGAATCAGGAGTAATAGTTCTAGCTGGTCAAAACATCTGATGCTACATGTGAGCAGAAAGGAAATGTGGTCATGGTACTTAAAAAGCACGTGTTTACAGCCTGCCATGTCTAAGCATTGCTGAGTAAATGCATAATAAGAACGTATTTCAAGTGAGACGCCATCATGAGGGGTTTAGGGATATTCAATATTACTCTACTAATTCATAACCTCCATAATTATGGAATGTATAGACCTCCTCGATGTAAATTATCATTCACAGACCAGGAAGAGCCCCGTGTAGCCCTGCCCTTGTGCATGCCACACACATCACACTCTTCAGGCAAATGACACAAACAGGCACAAGTCACGTCAATAGCTGAGTCACACCACTATTTCACCCTTAAACATTTCATTGGCATGGAGCAGTTCAACTCTCCCCTCCCTCCTCCAGGCCATGTTCAAAGCAGGGTTCCGAGATCCCAGACACTGCAGCATTTGCATTTGTATGATAGGAACATTATATTTTCCTCCAACAAAACCAAATCCAGGTTTTAGTCTTGAAGACCCCGAGGGAAATAAAAATGAGTGCTCTCTGTCACATCCATCCCGACCTGGCAGAACCTAACATTCAAAGTTAACAATGTCCAGGACAAGAAAGTTAAGTTTCAAGAAAGTCAGTCAGTCAGTCAGCCAGTCAGTCACCCAGTCAGTCAGTCTGTCTGTCTATCTGTCTGCCTGTCTGTCTGTCTCTAAAAACAAGCATTCCACTTCCTCCACCTTTTTTTTTTAGTCAAACTCTATCACTATATAAAACAGAAAAGGGGAGCACACGTGGTTGGCATAGGGTGGGGGATTTTCTGCTGGGAGTCCTAGGTCTCTGAAGAATCCTTTAGGAAGTGTGGGGAGTTTTCTGGTTCAAGGATCCCAATCAGAAGTCTACCACATCCATGATGGATGCTGCTATTGGCCCTTGTGTGTCCTGTCCCAGCCTCGGCCTCTCCATCTCAGCCTTGACTGTTTTCAGTGTATTACCACCATATTTCCTCTTTGCACAGACACTTTCCTCTTTCCTTTTGCGTGGGGCCCTGCTGCTCCACAGATCCTGGGAATTCAATTCTTCTAAGAACAGCACCCAACCAATTGCAAACCTGGGATTTCCATGGATCTTGGGTGCTGCTCATTGTATCCCACTTGTACAAGCTAACAGCCTCGTGTCTTGGTTAGGGTCTCCAGCGCTGTTAATAGCATGGTTTGACTAAAAAGCAACTTGAGGAAGGAAAAACTTATTAAAGCTTACAGCTTGTAGTCATCCAGGGAAGTGAAGGCAGGAACTAGAGGCAAAGCATAGAGGCAGGAACTGACATGGAGGCCATGGAGGAGTGCCACTAACTGACTGGATCTCCCTGCCTTGCTAAGCTTGCTTTCCTATACACCTCAGGCCCTAGGGGTAGCAGCCCTATGCTGGACCCTCCAACACCACTCATTATTCAAGGAAATGCCTGCCAGATTTGCCTGGAGACCAGTCTTATTTTCTCAGTTGAGTCCCTTTCCCCAGATACACTAGCTTCTGTCAAGTTGACCACAAGAACCCCACAAAATCAGGACACCTTTCAGACACACATTTTGGTTACATGTTTACTTATTTTGTTTTTGAGACAGGGTCTTGTCGACTCTTGCCCTCAGCTGCTGAGATTGCCACCATGCCCAGCCTGAGAAGCCACTCCGTGATGGCAGTCTTCACTGCCGTGTCTCTGTCTCCTTCCACACCAGCATTTCTAGGGTTTTTATAAAACAAATCTCATATGCCTACCAGATCCTTGCCTTGGAGTCTCCTTTGGGAAACAGGGAGTGCCATCTGCTATGTGGCCTCAGCATCTTCAACTCAAATGGATGGTTTCATTAGTCCTTTAACATACCCAATGGGGGAGCAACGGCCTCTCCTCCAGGACGTCACATTCTAATCCTTAGAATGTATGATTGGTCACACTATGTCACTTGGATGCATAGAGTGAGGCTGCAGATGTGGTCACTCATGAAGTGCTCCTAACATGAGGTTGTCCTGGTCCATCCCGGTGGGTTTAGTGTAGTCACACATCCTTTAAATTGAAGGGGACTGAAAGAGTGTTTGAGCCTGAGTGATAGATTGGTAAGACTGGACCAATCACGCTGGCTTCACAGGTGGAAAGGCACCACAAGTCAGAGAGCCTGGTGACCTGGAGACAGAGAAGCACATGGACTCTGTCCTAGGCCATCCTGGAAGGACCACAGTCCTACCAGCTGCCACTCCAGCAGCCACGAGCCCTGTTTTCAACCTCAGACCCCAAGATCGAAATGGTAATCAGCTTGCATTGGCTCGCATCTTTAAATTGCAGTGATGTGTTGCCATAGCGATGGGAATCTAATAAGCCATACAAACTGCAGAAGTGGCAAATTTGAAATAACCATTGCCACACACACTCCTCACCTCCTACCCACTTCCCTCCATCATCGCTCCTCCAGCCGATCACCAAGACAGGTGTGTATGTCAACAAGGCCACACGGCCTTTGCTCAGTCCTGATTACATACCGGACTATTCTAGAAAACAAGACGTTGGTGACACTCTTGGGACTTTTCTGCCCAGAGAAACACTGAAAAGACCAGCCGGGTCACACCTAGAACAGGAAAAGGAGAGTATCGCTGGCATCTTGGGTTGGCCCAGGGTAAGACAGGCAAAGCAACCCTAGGACAGGAAGGGGGCTGGTAGCCACTGTGACAGCTTGACTTTAGCCCAAGGTAACCACAGAGGGCTCTAAATATCACACCCAAGTAAATATAAAGTAACATAAAAACACAAGGCGAAAAAGATCACAATATAACAAAAACCAGTTCGTCAAGCACTTTTGTTTATCGGGGGCTTTATTTATTGCAGTTTAATTTTAAAAGTTCACCCCTTCAGCATTCAGTTTATGGCTTCTGAGGAGGGCGGAAGTGACTCTGTCATTAGGTGCCAATAGCTATGTCGTTCTTAGTGACCCACATTCTCTGGAGACAAAACACAGCTCCAGCGTTCCATGTTAACATTAGAGTCCTACAGTCTCCTCTGCTGTAGGAGTGGCCCCGTCTAAATATGCCTGCCATTTCCTCGGTCTCCCTTTTAGCACCCACAGAGAAAAGGTTGGCGCAGGTTTGAGATCTACGCGAGTGAAACCATACCTACTTTGTGTGCTGGTTCTGTTAACTCAGCTTAACTCATGTTCTCTACCAAACTGTCTCCTTACAGGGTCTCATCTACAGCCTGGCACCACTGAAATCTGACATTCTGCCTGTCCTTCTGTTTTGTATAGCATGGCTAGACACAGTCTCTCACACATAAAACACACCCACACATAAACACCTAGGACACACACGTTCACTTTCCCCCTGAGTTACTAGGCCTATGTGTCCTTCGCCTTGTCAGATAACACTGGTAAATTATCTGTCACCCTTTTACCAATTCACACTCTGATCAGTGACAATGATATGACCATTGCTCATCAAATCGTCCCATTGGCCAGTTCAAAGGGACAGTGTTTCCTTCTACGATGTTTTCTTTTGGAAAACCCCTCTCACGAACAGGGGATCTGAGATGTCAAGCAAAGTTCAGCTTGAAGATTGGATCATATCAGACTTGGGAGAGGTTACCCCTGCATGGCGGCCTGTTTCTATTTGAGGAACTGTGACTTTAAAATTGTGGCCAGCCCACCTCTGCGTGGACCCATAGGCTGATTGTGTAGAGTGCATCATGGAAATGCAGAAATGAGATTCTCCCCTTTAAGCCCCACTGCCTCCCAACCTTCCACATGGTAGGTGAGTGCCTTGGAAGGAACAAGACTCTGACCCAGGCCCTTTCTGTGAAGGGAAGGAGCTCACTTAGAGGCTCGGCCTGATTGGATACTATTTGTTAGACTGCAGGGCTACCCATGAGTCACTGCGCAGGAGGGGAGTAGCACACACTCTCCTCCAGTTTAGTTACTTTGTTACTTTTCTTATCACTTTGGCTAAATACCCTGAAAGAAGAAACTTGAGAGATGATAGGTTTTATGGGGGGAGGGTAGGTGGGACAGCAGTCTATCATGGTGAAGAAGGCACAATAACAGAAGCATGGCTTGGCTGGTCACACTGTACCCACTGTGATTAGCCCAGAAGAAGCTGGATTGGGGCTGGTATACTAAACCTCAAGGCCCCTCAGCATCTTTTTCCTGTAGCTTCTCCAGAGGAAATCAAGCCTGAAAGAGGACCATTAGGAGGAAGTGACGTTTCAGCCCAGTTGGTATGGCTGGTGCTAGAAGGTGCTGCTGGCTTGGATCTCCCGCTCTGCCCTGATTATCTCCACCACACCCCATGTCCTTAGCCCCGTTTAATCTTTCTGGCAGGTTCCAGGAAGAGACTGAAGCAGAGGTTCAGGCCAACTGTGGCCCCAAGTCTTCCACACTGTGGATCGAGTCTCTCAAAGTCCAACCCTATAGGCTTTGGGAATCCCCCCACCCTCCAATTTTTATGTTCTCGGCATTGGGCAGGCTCTTCTTGGAGACCTCAGCACTAGGCTCTCTGCCTTCTTTCCCAGTGCCCACAGACGGTCTCTTTTCTCCGTGCCAGCTCCCCAGACATCACTAATTAGTCAAACATCACTGTTTGGCAAGCATGTTCCCAGGCTCCTGGCACAGCCAACAGAACACCTTGTCAAGGCCTCTGCCTGGCTTTTTGTGAAGTCCTCACTGCTGAATAAAACCAGCGCTCCTTAGTGTATGGTTAAAGAGGTTGAACAGGGGTGGGAGTGAGGGCTGGGCTGGGAGGGGAAGCATCGAGGAACTGGGCGGAGCATTTCTCCTGGGGTTTGTTTCTCTTAAGGCCTGTGTGAGGAAAGATAATGGCCTACTGATGGTTTTCACCCCTTCACATTCAGCTTTGCCAGAGGAATGGATGCCTGAAATATCTACTTACCAAGAACAAAACGAGACAGTGTAGTCACAGGGCACCGCAGCTGTTCTCTGGGACACTTCCTCTGTGCCTGCAAGGCTTTATTTAGACTAAATTCCTCATGGACAACATAATCCCCTTGACATGCATCACAGTCAGCCTGGCCCTGGCCTGTGTGTGAGGAAGGTTTGCTCTCACTTGGAGGTAGAACTTGAATACATAGCTTTACTGATCCTGTTCTAAAGGGGTCAGCACCGTGAAAGAGGCAGTGTCTTGTCCCTTCTACTCTGAGCTGGTCAAGACACCCCTCTAAGGATGAAGCCTCCTCACAGAGTCTTACGGATTTCACCTCTGCAAGGAACGAGGCTAGACCCAGGAATAGTGGTCACTTAAAATGCCACAGAAGCCTCATGTGGCACAGAACACTGGCAATCCTAACTCTCAGGAGGCCAAGGCAGGGAAATACCAAGCTTAAGAACAGCCTGAGCTACAAGGTGAGACTCTCTGTCACAGGATAAAACGAGACACAACAAGAACAGCAAGACCTCACAGCAAGGCCATTTTTATGAACTGGCAAGTCAAAATGTACCATCACAAGCACTCTGAGGTTAGTAAGGGGATTGTTTATGAATGGCCAGGGGTAGCCTTCACTATACAGTAGCTTCCTCATCTCTACAAGATGCACTCCCTTCACAGGACTAACCTGGCCATGAACAGAAGCAAGGGCTTGGTCTTACCGAGCCTCTACTTCTTCTCGTGACCCAGGGACAGTGAACACATGAATGTGAGGCAGAGGTTACCAGGAAAGCCTGTGGTTTTGACATCAGACATTGAAAGGTGGTAGAGACACCATCCAGAGCTCATCCACTCACCCACCCATACAGTCCAAAGTCACATTCCTCTACATTCCTTCTACTACTTAAGCTACTTTTATTTTTACTGTTACTACCACAGTCTATGCCAGACTCCTGTCATGCTCTCTCGCCCCAAATGTGATCATTTGTTTCAGAGTTCATCGAGATCAGTAGCACTCGGAGTGTAAAATCTGATTTGTCAAGGGGGCTGCACCGCGTCCAGCTTCTGCACTTCTCTTCCTCCCTTCTATTAGAGTCCGGACTCAGTCCCATCTCAGCCCCTCTTCTGGCTTTCCCATCTCTGACCTTCCACATGCTGGGTCACATGCTTCCTCTCTCCTTTCCCCACCAGCCAGTTCCAAATCCTTTCCCTATTCTCTGTCACAACCCATTTAAGAAATACTTGATTGATCCCGGCCTGCAGCAGCTCTCTGCTCCCAGACCCCATGGGAAAAGACCTCACTGCCTGGTCAGGTGGGCACTCCTGAGGCTGCGGAGCAGAAGAGACCACCAACACTGCCCACCCCTGCCCACATCCCAGGCCCAAGAGGAAACTGTATAAGGCCTCTGGGCTCCCGTGGGGGAGGGCCCAGGAGCGGCAGGACACCTGCCTGAGACACCGCCGGAACCTGAAGGAAACAGACTGGATAAACAGTTCTCTGCACCCAAATCCCGTGGGAGGGAGAGCTAAACCTTCAGAGAGGCAGACAAGCCTGGGAAAACAGAAGAGACTGCTCTCTGCACACACATCTCGGACGCCAGAGGAAAACACCAAAGGCCATCTGGAACCCTGGTGAACTGAAGCTCCCGGAAGGGGCGGCGCATATCTTCCTTGTTGCTGCTGCTGCAGAGAGCCCGTGGGCAGCACCCCACGAGCGAACTTGAGCCTCGGGACCACAGGTAAGACCAACTTTTCTGCTGCAAGAAAGCTGCCTGGTGAACTCAAGACACAGGCCCACAGGAACAGCTGAAGACCTGTAGAGAGGAAAAACTACACGCCCGAAAGCAGAACACTTTGTCCTCATAACTGACTGAAAGAGAGGAAAACAGGTCTACAGCACTCCTGACACACAGGCTTATAGGACAGTCTATCCACTGTCAGAAATAGCAGAACAAAGTAACACTAGAGATAATCTGATGGCGAGAGGCAAGCGCAGGAACCCAAGCAACAGAAACCAAGACTACATGGCATCATTGGAGCCCAATTCTCCCACCAAAACAAACATGGAATATCCAAACACACCAGAAAAGCAAGATCTAGTTTTAAAATCATATTTGATCATGATGCTGGAGGACTTCAAGAAAGACGTGAAGAACTCCCTTAAGGAAACACAGGAAAACATTAATAAACAAGTAGAAGCCTACAGAGAGGAATCGCAAAAATCCCTGAAAGAATCGCAAAAATCCCTGAAAGAATTCCAGGAAAACACAATCAAACAGTTGAAGGAATTAAAAATGGAAATAGAAGCAATCAAGAAAGAACACATGGAAACAACCTTGGATATAGAAAACCAAAAGAAGAGACAAGGAGCTGTAGATACAAGCTTCACCAACAGAATACAAGAGATGGAAGAGAGAATCTCAGGAACAGAAGATTCCATAGAAATCATTGACTCAACTGTCAAAGATAATGTAAAGCAGAAAAAGCTACTGGTCCAAAACATACAGGAAATCCAGGACTCAATGAGAAGATCAAACCTAAGGATAATAGGTATAGAAGAGAGTGAAGACTCCCAGCTCAAAGGACCAGTAAATATCTTCAACAAAATCATAGAAGAAAACTTCCCTAACCTAAAAAAAGAGATACCCATAGGCATACAAGAAGCCTACAGAGCTCCAAATAGATTGGACCAGAAAAGAAACACCTCCCGTCACATAAAGGTCAAAACACCACACGCACAAAATAAAGAAAGAATATTAAAAGCAGTAAGGGAAAAAGGTCAAGTAACATATAAAGGCAGACCTATCAGAATCACACCAGACTTCTCGCCAGAAACTATGAAGGCCAGAAGATCCTGGACTGATGTCATACAGACCCTAAGAGAACACAAATGCCAGCCCAGGTTACTGTATCCTTCAAAACTCTCAATTAACATAGATGGAGAAACCAAGATATTCCATGACAAAACCAAATTTACACAATATCTTTCTACAAATCCAGCACTACAAAGGATAATAAATGGTAAAGCCCAACATAAGGAGGCAAGCTATACCCTAGAAGAAGCAAGAAACTAATCATCTTGGCAACAAAACAAAGAGAATGAAAGCACACAAACATAACCTCACATCCAAATATGAATATAACGGGAAGCAATAATCACTATTCCTTAATATCTCTCAACATCAATGGCCTCAACTCCCCAATAAAAAGACATAGATGAACAAACTGGATACGCAACGAGGACCCTGCATTCTGCTGCCTACAGGAAACACACCTCAGAGACAAAGACAGACATTACCTCAGAGTGAAAGGCTGGAAAACAATTTTCCAAGCAAATGGTCAGAAGAAGCAAGCTGGAGTAGCCATTCTAATATCAAATAAAATCAATTTTCAATTAAAAGTCATCAAAAAAGATAAGGAAGGACACTTCATATTCATCAAAGGAAAAATCCACCAAGACGAACTCTCAATCCTAAATATCTATGCCCCAAATACAAGGGCACCTACATACATAAAAGAAACCTTACTAAAGCTCAAAACACACATTGCACCTCACACAATAATAGTGGGAGATTTCAACACCCCACTCTCATCAATGGACAGATCATGGAAACAGAAATTAAACAGAGACGTAGACAGACTAAGAGAAGTCATGAGCTAAATGGACTTAACGGATATTTATAGAACATTCTATCCCAAAACAAAAGGATATACCTTCTTCTCAGCTCCTCATGGTACTTTCTCCAAAATTGACCATATAATTGGTCAAAAAACGGGCCTCAACAGGTACAGAAAGATAGAAATAATCCCATGCGTGCTATCGGACCACCACGGCCTAAAACTGGTCTTCAATAACAATAAGGGAAGAATGCCCACATATACGTGGAAATTGAACAATGCTCTACTCAATGATAACCTGGTCAAGGAAGAAATAAAGAAAGAAATTAAAAACTTTTTAGAATTTAATGAAAATGAAGGTACAACATACCCAAACTTATGGGACACAATGAAAGCTGTGCTAAGAGGAAAACTCATAGCACTGAGTGCCTGCAGAAAGAAACAGGAAAGAGCATATGTCAACAGCTTGACAGCACACCAAAAAGCTCTAGAACAAAAAGAAGCAAATACACCCAGGAGGAGTAGAAGGCAGGAAATAATCAAACTCAGAGCTGAAATCAACCAAGTAGAAACAAAAAGGACCATAGAAAGAATCAACAGAACCAAAAGTTGGTTCTTTGAGAAAATCAACAAGATAGATAAACCCTTAGCCAGACTAACGAGAGGACACAGAGAGTGTGTCCAAATTAACAAAATCAGAAATGAAAGGGGAGACATAACAACAGATTCAGAGGAAATTCAAAAAATCATCAGATCTTACTATAAAAACCTATATTCAACAAAACTTGAAAATCTTCAGGAAATGGACAATTTCCTAGACAGATACCAGGTATCGAAGTTAAATCAGGAACAGATAAACCAGTTAAACAACCCCATAACTCCTAAGGAAATAGAAGCAGTCATTAAAGGTCTCCCAACCAAAAAGAGCCCAGGTCCAGATGGGTTTAGTGCAGAATTCTATCAGACCTTCATAGAAGACCTCATACCAATATTATCCAAACTATTCCACAAAATTGAAACAGATGGAGCACTACCGAATACCTTCTATGAAGCCACAATTACTCTTATACCTAAACCACACAAAGACACAACAAAGAAAGAGAACTTCAGACCAATTTCCCTTATGAATATCGACGCAAAAATACTCAACAAAATTCTGGCAAACCGAATCCAAGAGCACATCAGAACAATCATCCACCATGACCAAGTAGGCTTCATCCCAGGCATGCAGGGATGGTTTAATATACGGAAAACCATCAACGTGATCCATTATATAAACAAACTGAAAGAACAAAACCACATGATCATTTCATTAGACGCTGAGAAAGCATTTGACAAAATTCAACACCCCTTCATGATAAAAGTCCTGGAAAGAATAGGAATTCAAGGCCCATACCTGAACATAGTAAAAGCCATATACAGCAAACCAGTTGCTAACATTAAACTAAATGGAGAGAAACTTGAAGCAATCCCACTAAAATCAGGGACTAGACAAGGCTGCCCACTCTCTCCCTACTTATTCAATATAGTTCTTGAAGTTCTAGCCAGAGCAATCAGACAACAAAAGGAGGTCAAGGGGATACAGATCGGAAAAGAAGAAGTCAAAATATCACTATTTGCAGATGATATGATAGTATATTTAAGTGATCCCAAAAGTTCCACCAGAGAACTACTAAAGCTGATAAACAACTTCAGCAAAGTGGCTGGGTATAAAATTAACTCAAATAAATCAGTTGCCTTCCTCTATACAAAAGAGAAACAAGCCGAGAAAGAAATTAGGGAAAAGACACCCTTCATAATAGACCCAAATAATATAAAGTACCTCGGTGTGACTTTAACCAAGCAAGTAAAAGATCTGTACAATAAGAACTTCAAGACACTGAAGAAGGAAATTGAAGAAGACCTCAGAAGATAGAAAGATCTCCCATGCTCATGGATTGGCAGGATTAATATAGTAAAAATGGCCATTTTACCAAAAGCGATCTACAGATTCAATGCAATCCCCATCAAAATACCAATCCAATTCTTCAAAGAGTTAGACAGAACAATTTGCAAATTCATCTGGAATAACAAAAAACCCAGGATAGCTAAAGCTATCCTCAACAATAAAAGGACTTCAGGGGGAATCACTATCCCTGAACTCAAGCAGTATTACAGAGCAATAGTGATAAAAACTGCATGGTATTGGTACAGAGACAGACAGATAGACCAATGTAATAGAATTGAGGACACAGAAATGAACCCACACACCTATGGTCACTTGATTTTTGACAAAGGAGCCAAAACCATCAAATGGAAAAAAGATAGCATTTTCAGCAAATGGTGCTGGTTCAACTGGAGGGCAACATGTAGAAGAATGCAGATCGATCCATGCTTATCACCCTGTACAAAGCTTAAGTCCAAGTGGATCAAGGATCTCCACATCAAACGAGACACACTCAAACTAATAGAAGAAAAACTAGGGAAGCATCTGGAACACATGGGCACTGGAAAAAATTTCCTAAACAAAACACCAATGGCTTACGCTCTAAGATCAAGAATCGACAAATGGGATCTCATAAAACTGCAAAGCTTCTGTAAGGCAAAGGACACTGTGGTTAGGACAAAACGGCAACCAACAGATTGGGAAAAGATCTTTACCAATCCTACAACAGATAGAGGCCTTATATCCAAAATATACAAAGAACTCAAGAAGTTAGACCGCAGGGAAACAAATAACCGTATTAAAAATGGGGTTCAGAGCTAAACAAAGAATTCACAGCTGAGGAATGCCGAATGGCTGAGAAACACCTAAAGAAATGTTCAACATCTTTAGTCATAAGGGAAATGCAAATCAAAACAACCCTGAGATTTCACCTCACACCAGTGAGAATGGCTAAGGTCAAAAACTCAGGGGACAACAGATGCTGGCGAGGATGTGGAGAAAGAGGAACACTCCTCCATTGTTGGTGGGATTGCAAACTGGTACAACCATTCTGGAAATCAGTCTGGAGGATCCTCAGAAAATTGGACATTGAACTGCCTGAGGATCCAGCTATACCTCTCTTGGGCATATACCCAAAAGATGCCCCAACATATAAAAAAGACACGTGCTTCACTATGTTCATAGCAGCCTTATTTATAATAGCCAGAAGCTGGAAAGAACCCAGATGCCCCTCAACAGTGGAATGGATACATAAAATGTGGTACATCTACACAATGGAATATTACTCAGCTATCAAAAACAACGACTTTATGAAATTCGTAGGCAAATGGTTGGAACTGGAAAACATCATCCTGAGTGAGCTAACCCAATCACAGAAAGACATACATGGTATGCACTCATTGATAAGTGGCTATTAGCCCAAATGCTTGAATTACCCTAGATGCCTAGAACAAACGAAACTCAAGACGGATGATCAAAATGTGAATGCTTCACTCCTTCTTTAAAAGGGGAACAAGAATACCCTTGGCAGGGAAGAGAGAGGCAAAGATTAAAACAGAGACTGAAGGAACACCCATTCAGAGCCTGCCCCACATGTGGCCCATACATATACAGCCACCCAATTAGACAAGATGGATGAAGCAAAGAAGTGCAGACCGACAGGAGCCGGATGTAGATCGCTCCTGAGAGACACAGCCAGAATACAGCAAATACAGAGGCGAATGCCAGCAGCAAACCACTGAACTGAGAATAGGACCCCTGTTGAAGGAATCAGAGAAAGAACTGGAAGAGCTTGAAGGGGCTTGAGACCCCAAAAGTACAACAATGTCAACCAACCAGAGCTTCCAGGGACTAAGCCACTACCTAAAGACTATACATGGACTGACCCTGGACTCTGACCTCATAGGTAGCAATGAATATCCTAGTAAGAGCACCAGTGGAAGGGGAAGCCCTGGGTCCTGCTAAGACTGAACCCCCAGTGAATTAGACTGGTGGGGGGAGAGCGGCAATGGGGGGAGGGTTGGGAGGGGAACACCCATAAGAAAGGGGAGGGGGCAGGGGGATGTTTGCCCGGATACCGGGAAAGGGAATAACACTCGAAATGTATATAAGAAATACTCAAGTTAATAAAAAAAAATTATCTGAAAAAAAAAAGAAATACTTGATTGTAGGTGCATGACCGTTTGCCTGTGTGTACAGATGTGCACTCTGTGCACACGGCAGCCACAGAGGCCAGAAGATGGTGTCAGATCTGTAACGGAGTTACAGGTGGTTGTGAGCCAGCATGTGGGGTTTGGGAATAACCTGACTTGTAACTACCAAATCTGTTGTTTTCTAGTTGAGCCCATCTTTCCTTTATAATGAACATGCCAAGCACGTGGGGCCAGATTGTATGTGATTTCATTGCCTCTTGAGCCTAGCACACAACACAGAGCTTGTTCTGTACCAGGCTATTCCTCTGCCTGGAACACATCCTCTAACACAGTGGTCCTTGACTTTCCTAATGCTGTGAGCCTTCACTCAGTTCCTCATGGTATGGTGACCCCAACCATAAAAACAGTTTTGTTGTTATTTCACAACCATCATTTTCCTACTATCATTAATCATAATGTAAATATCTGATATGCAGGATATCTGATATGTAACCCCTGTGAAAGGGTCCTTCAATCCCCAAAGCAGTCATGAACCACAGGTTGAGAAACACTGCTCTAATGCCTTCTGGTTCACCTGTGTTCCAAGGTCCACCTTCGCAAACACCCTTTTGTGACTGACTTTATACAGTCATTCCATTGATCTCTAAGGTCCTATGCTGTGTCTCCCTGTGTCCTCCATGACAGCTGTAACGTCCAGTGATGATGGTACCAGACTTCTGTACAAATGTGCCTACTGCTCCCATCTGCCCACCATCTTCACTGCCTTGAGTGCCAAGATCAGAGACTCTCTTTTCTATGTTCACTCTCAGCAGAAACAGCATCTTGGACAGATCTCCCACAACAGATACTGGTTGTTTGTAAAAAGTCATCAAATGTGTGAGTGTAGAAGGCTGGGTCTTGAGGGCTTGAGGAAGACAGGGTACATTTTCTCTGTACCCTGGAACAGGGGGCAAAGAAGTAAGTTCTCTCATGCCTGAGAGCTTGTTACTGAGGACGGCAGGTGTAAGTCTGGTAACATCTTCATTCAGGATGGTTCTGTGTCAACTTGACACAAGCTAAAGCCATCTGAGAGGAGGGAACCTTAATTAAGAAAGTGTTTCCATAAGTCAGGGCTGTACACAAGCCAATAAGGCATTTTCTTCTTATTGTGATTGATGGGAGTGGGCCCAGCCCACGGTGGGTGGTGCCATCCTTGGACTGGTGGTTCTGAGTTCTATAAGAAAGCTGGCCCAGCAAGCCATGGTGAGCAAGCCAGTAAGCAGCACCCCTCTACGGCCTCTGCATCAGTTCCTGACTCCAGGATCCCATTCTGCTTGAGTTCCTGCCCTCACTGCTTTTAATGATGAATGATTTTCTAGAGCTGTGAGTGAACCAAAACTTTTTCTCTCCAGTTGTTTCCTCAGAGCAGTAGAGGGTCTGACCAAGACAGTCTGCCTTGATAAGCCTTTTCTTTCCTCCCATAATCAGCTTCATACAGAGTGGAGAAGACCCAGCCTTCCACTCTGCCCATCTACTACGAGCCACGGCACAGCTTTGCCTTCTGTGTGTTGGCTCACCCGTGCTGTGGAAAGACAACCCTGGATCCGTGTGCTGCTCTGTGTTGTTTTCATCCACTAACCACCACACATGTACGGACTTTTCTGAAGAGATTTTCAGAGTATGTTATGACATTACAGAATAAATTAAAAGTGAAAAGATTTCACATAAGGTACTATTCCTCAGTTCCTTACCCAGTGCCTGGGATCAGTCAGATCTTACGACTTATCAATACTCCAACGTGCCTCAAGGTGTGCACAGGTGGGGAAGGATCAGATACCCCAGGGAAAGGGGTCCCCCACGATCCCAAGAGGAGCAGTGTGTGTATGAATAAGGTTTCACTGTAATTATATCTGAGGAAATGCAATTCCCCATGAGGAGATTTTACCAACTCCAATGAAAGATGTTATTTTCTTATCTCAGATTGCAGTGTCTGAAGGGATCTCCCAGGCAAGGAGTCAGCAAACTCGGCGGCGTTCACGGCGTTCACATGTGCAGTAGCGATGTGGTAATGTGACCACCAATGGTCACCCCAGCCGATGATTAATCTTCACTGTTGATTGGGCTTAGAATCATTGTGGAAACCTTCCTCTGGGCTTGTCTTTGAGAATGTCTGCAGTGGGTTTAACCAAGTGGGGGGACTTATCCTAAACGAGGGTGGGACCCTCCTATATGCTGGAGTTCAAGATTGAATAAAAAGGAGGAAATGAACTGAGAAGCAACTCCAATATCTCTGTGCTTCCTGACCAGCTTCCTCCAGTTCCTCTGGATGCCTTCCCTCCACGGTGCATTACATCTGAACCGTGAGCCAAAATGGACTCTCTGCCCTTAGTTTGTCTCTTGTTGGATGTTTGTTCACAATTATGAACAAAGTGACTGGTATACACTCCTAGGCACAGGCACTGCAAAGCCCTGAGTGTCACATTCTCAACTTTGAGTAAACTGCTTGCTAACACACTAGACATATGTGGATATGTCCATGCCGGTGCACGGATCTCTTCCGTTCATTAACAACCTGCTGCTGTGCAGAGCCAAAGCTCTGTGGAATCTCATGTCATATTTCACCCACTCATCCATGGAACTGTCAGAGCAGCAGGGAGGCAGATATCTGTAGGCAGCTCACACACTGGCTTGTCATGGACTCAAGAGTCGCTTGCGCTGGTAAGTTCGGACAAGAGTCGATGTTTGGCACAACTTCTAGTTTCATGGTATCTTATCTAGGAGAGAACTCTAAGCTGTCTGGGCCTTTAGACGAGATTGAAAGTGAAAAGGAGAGGGAAAGTTCCACAGTTAGAGGAGTAATCATAAGGCTCGTCCTCTGAGAGCAGCCCTCTGTCCTGAGCGCTCATGACAAGAATTCTGCTCTGCCCAGGTGAGGCAACCCAGTGCTTGAAACTTAGAAGAGCCACATCCTGTCCTCCTAGGTAGACAGACATCAGGAAGATCCTGTCTCTGCAGCCTCGGCACTGACAGAATTCAGGCATCTTCTGTTTCTACGGCATTTTAAGTTTAGTGCCTATTTGCAGTTCTCGATGGTTCTGCTGCTATGTTCCCACAAATGCTCCTGGGCATGGAATAGGGAAGATGAGTATCTGTGTAGTAAGGGTGACAAGGAGAGGCTGTGGCTCCATGGAGTTCATCTTTAAACAGGCTCTGGAACCAGGCCGTTTGGCTTCAGTAGATTGTTCCAAATAGCTTCCTGTAGCTTGGTGATGCGTAATTGGAGAGGCTTGTCATGAGCTGGGGGTTAGTGCGAAGGCCTGTATGTGACATACAGTTATAAGTAGCCATCAGAATAAGATGAGCCAAAGGGTCAACCTGAGGCCTACCTGCTCTAACTCTACCAAGACTTCCACCTACAGGAGTTCTCTTTCTCTCTCTCCTAGAATTGTTTCAGAGCCAACCTTCTCTCATTTCCTCTCCCCTTTCTGCCTATCCCTTCACATCTTGGGCCTTGAGCATGCTAGGCAAATGGTCTCCCACTGAACTATTTCCAGAACAAAATTTCTAACAGGCTGTTGCCAAGACTCTAGGTTGCTCTCCACAAACTGACAGCAAGGCCTGTTATTGAACATGGAGAAACTGAGATAGTGCCTATAAGGAGTCTTCATCCCCACGTGCCAGAGTCTTTGGTAGGAAGGTACTTTGCACACTACAAAAGGGGAAAAGAAATGTAAACACCAGTCCAGTCACAGACTCTTTGATTTACAATCTTGTCCGGCCTGTAGGATATGCTAGGGCAATGGAGGCCCAAAGCTTGTGGGAGTAACCAACCAATATCTGATTCGACTGAAGGATCACTCTACAAGATGGGACACATACAAACACTGCTTGGTTGACCAAGAACTTGAGACTAGATAGCTCAGAGACATAGGGGGAAAACCAAATACTACTGGTTTAAAAAATAGAGTAATAATATGATTACTAATGATATTCTGCAATACTCATAGGTCAGGGCCTTGTTCAGCCATCATCAGAGACGCTTCCTCCTGCAGCAGATGGGACCCAGTCCCACAGTAAGCAGAGAATGAGAGACCTTGCAACAACCAACCCTACATGGGATGTCGCAATCCAATGCTTCCCCTCAGGGCTCTGGGGACCCCATGGAAGAGGGAATAATGCAAAAGGCAGGAGGAGATGAAGGGCACCAAAAACCAGGCCCTCTAATCAACGTGGTCAAAGCTCACACAAGTCACAGAGTCTGAGGCAGCATGCACAGGGCCTGCACAAGTCTGCACCAGATGGGGTCCTAAACTAAAAGAAGAAGTGGACATGTGTTCCCGTCCCTAACGCAGAAGCAATCTGTAACTGATAACCACTTGCAAATGAGATTTTAGCTTCCTCCAAGGGAGTCTCACTGGGGAACAAAGTGCTCTTGAGGGGGTGCCGTCTGCCCAGCAGAGGAGTCAGCAGGAACGGACTCAGTGGCATCTTTAGAGGTTCCCTTCTAAAAGAAAATTGTTTTTATTTATCTTGTCATAAATACTAATTATTTATATATTATTGATATGTAATAGAATTATATATATATAAATATATATTATATATTATATATTATATATATAGAGAATCACTATATAGTTGTATAATACACTTATTTTTTCTTTCCTCTTTTTGCCCTGCTGGTCTTTTGCATATATATTATGGCTTCCAGCTTAGGGTTTCAATGTGATACCTGAGTTTGTGTAAAAATGAGTCTCTTTCTTGGGCTCTTTTTTCTCCTGTTTGTTTGTTTTATGCTGTTAGGATATGTTAGTCTTGTTTTATCTTATTGTATTTCGTTTTTATCCCTTAGAAGCTTGTTTGTTTTCTAGCGAGAGAAAGAAAGCAGGTGGATCCAGACTGGAGGCAAGGTGGGGTGGAACTTGGAGGAGCAGAGGGAGCGAAAATAGTAATTAATCAGGATATATCAGGTGAGAAAAAAAATCTATTTTCAATTCAGAAAAGAAAATCAAGCTCGTTTAGACAAAGTCACTCTTATTTTGGTCTATAAAAGACCCAACACTCCAGAGCCTATATTCTCATGGATGTTTAAAAGCAACATGATGCCAGCATGAGCTATATTTTAGACAGAACAAATTATTTTTCCTGCACATCAAATCACTGGGGTATGACTGGGAGAGAATTATGTTTAAAATGTCTAGTCCAACGTTGCGATCCTAAGGTCCCTGTTGAATTATCACACATCAAGACATGTAAGCCCGTGTTACTGTGTACGAACTGGGCAGAGAGGACGGCTTCAGTAGTAACTGTGCATACATCTGGCACAGAACCAAATTCTTGTGGCCAGGGTTTAAATTAAAAACAAAACTTAGGGAGAGTGAATTGCGTGAAGCAGAAGTTGGCAAATTTCTTGTATGGAGAGTCGAATGGTAAGTGCGTTAGAGTTTGCAGAACAACAGCTTCATCACAAATCCTCAGACTCAGCTCATAAAAGGGACACACACCAGTAGATGCTACCAAAGGTAACATGTATGGTTGTGTCCCAGTGAAGCTTCATTGCTAAAACTGTGTGGGCCAGCTTAGGTCAACCTCCTGAAGCCACTGCCCCTCGTTGCTTCAGTGAGGTCAGTGTGAACAGTACTATAGATCACACATGGTTTGGAGGCATCCCCAAGGGCTCGTGTATTGAGAGTCAGTGGGGCAGCATGGGAAATGCCTGGTCTTATGGGGGCTACTCAGGCTCCTGGCACCTGACATAGCTCTTGTGAGCCTTCCCTACATTTCATAACAAAGGAAGTAATTACAAGTCTGGCCCCTTGTTCTGGCTCTGGGTCTTGCCATGGCTGATCCCTATTGTAAAAGCTTCCATGATGACACAATGCCAAGTGCCACAAAGTCTTTACTGCACCTGAGCTCCATGACCTAAATCCACAGAACTGTGGGCTAGACAAACCTCTTCTTTCTCTCCTTTCCTGTCTTTCTTCTTCTTCTTTATATAGTGTTTATTTGTTATAACATCTATTTATTTATTCTAGTATATATGTGTGTGCATGGTGTACATGTGGGCACAGGTGCCATGGTGCACATCCGGAGGAGCTCAGAAGTCAACTTTGTGGAGTCTGTCTCCTTTTCTACCTTTACACAAGTTCTGGGCATCAAACTCAGGTCATCAGGCTTGCACAGCAAACACTTTAACTCACTACCCTGGCTCATCTTGGGCATCCAAATCTATGTTCTTTAGAAAGCTGGTTACACACAGATACAAGATATGGAGGCATGGGCAGGGTCTGTAGTAGAGGAATGAAGGATCAAGGGTGGAAAGAGATTTGCAGAGCTTTCCAGGCATAGCACTGCAAAAGATCACTTGGAGTGTTAGGAAAGCAGGAAAACTGAAATTCCACTTTAGAAGTAATCTGAGCACATCTCAGTTCCTAAGACTGGTGTCCATATGACGCAGAGTTTTGAATATGTGTTCTAAGCCCCATCCATTTTTACAAATGTGGGAATAAATTGTACATGCTTTCAATTTACCTTTTCTGTGACAACAGAGAGCTTTTCTTAGATGAAAGACACACTTTTATCATGAGTCTCAGGAACATGCAAATGGACCCACAAATGCTGCACCCCTAATGGGATGTGTGGGGTTACGACACAGATACCACGCGGGACAACATGTGGAGAAACTGGAAATCTCACACTACTGGTGAGATGCAAAATGGAAATGACATTGTATTTGGTCTAGATGATCATTTATGATTCAAATTAATAAGTCTCTTCTATGGCTGAGTAAGTCTACTCTTGAGTATGCATACAAGAAATAAGGACCTATACCCCCTCCTCCCAAAATATATCAGGTACAAAGATGTTTATGGCAGCTTTATTCATGGTAAATCCAAACGGAAATACCCCAAGTATCAATTAAAGTGAAAAGCACAAAGATATCAAGTGGAATATTACTGAGCAATGTATACAAAAATAGTATGCAGAGAGTTCATATGGAGGTTGGAGGAATGGCATGGGGTTTAGAGTATGCACCACTCTTGGAGAGGACCTGTGTTTATTCTAACGCCTATGTTGGATGTCTCACAACCACCTGTAAGTCCAGCTCCCAAGGGATCCAACTCTTTCTTCTGCCGTTCATCTGTACCTGCACCCAATGTGAATACCGAACAAATCAAGGACTATAGCATGGTCTACACCTGAAACATTCAAAACTGCAAGTGGAACGGGCCGTAAACCATAGACGAGGACATGAGACGGGGCCAAAACCTCCTCTTGAGCAGAGTGAGGTGTGCTTGGGAGGCTGAGGCAGAGAACTGAAAGCTCAAAGCCAGTCTTAGCAGTGAGTGAGCTATTAGTCTATGCTATGTAGTGAGACTCGGCCTCAGAAGAACGGAGGGCAGGGGGAGCGGGGAGCACTTGCCTTGCTCATGTACAGCTCTGGGTTTCATCCCAACCATAAACAGCACCTGAAGAAACTATTTAAAGGAAGACGCTCTAGAAAGATGACAGCATATTCTTTGGAGACAGCTAATACCTTACTGAACAGGGAGGAATGGCTCCCCTGGCCCTCTCTGTGCCTTCCATTTGGCCTTTTCTTTGTGGCTGTGGTGTGAGACCCACATACTTAGCTGAGATCGACAATGTACAGTTCCCCACAAGGCTCCTAGGTGTTTCTTGGAAGGCAAGATCCTCTCTCTTTCTCGGGATAACAGCCATTCTCAGCTCCATCACACGGATTAGCTGTGTTTTTGAATCTTCATGCGAATGCAATCCCGGAGTCCCAGAGAATATTTATCCTCCTTTCTGAACTTGTGCACTCAGTACAATGTGTCTTATCCATAAGTCAGTTCTTCCCCACTGCTGTGTGCATCGTAATGTTTGACATATCACAGTGCGCGCGCGCGCGCGCGCGCGCGCGTGTGTGTGTGTGTGTGTGTGTGTGTGTGTGTGTGTGTGTGTCTGTATATGTGTGTGTGTGAGTCTGTGGATGTGTGTTGGTATATCTAGCTATTCCCTGTAGGTTGATGCCATTATGCAGGTGAAGGCAGGTATAGGATAGAACGAGCCTGTCATTAGACGAGAAGGAAAAATGGGCAGGGAAAACGTTTTAGAGGAGGAGGAGACTCGAGAGAGAGAGGGGCAGCAGCCAAGAGAACATAGAGGCAGATGTTAAGATTTCTCTCTGCACATTTACAGGTTGGTATGTTTATTCTTAAGGGATGGACAGGATTTCGTGCATCTACATGAGCAAACTATACCTTATCTAGGTGGGTGGTTTATATCCTTATCAATTGGTTGTAAGTTAATTGTGTAGATGTGTTGTACATTGCATTTAATACATAAATCCGATGGCTGGGTTACAGTCTGCTGAGTTAGGTCTTTACTAGATTGTTGGAAATGTGAGCAGAGTCTGTGACCGGAAGCCGTACTAGGCTAGAGAATGTTTGGGGCTAGCATAGCATGGGGCCATGCTAACACGGCCTACGGAATGCGATGTGAGTCTCAGGCGTGGTAACAACCTGCAAGGGGACAGTGTGTGAAAGCGGTAACAGAAACAGTAAGAGCACGTGTATCCACACGGACCGTGAACTCGTGAGAACCAGGTCACGCACCTTTTTTATATTATACCACAATTCCTTTCTTTTGTATTGTGTCACGCTATCAAATTTGCCTTTAGAGAACAAAACCAGAAGGTTTTGTTTGATTTATATTTTCTCCAACCACGAATGAGGGTTCTGCTGATGTCACCTCTCACCAACTCTCCCCTTGTAGGTCTCTCTAGTGCAGTTTCAATTGATGACATAATGCTATCATAAGGAAGACATAGCCACCTGGAAGGCACTGTTTATTAATGCCTTCTAAAGGCCCGGAGATCATTATCATCCTGAGGACTGTGGAGAAGGCCATTTCCAAGTATCTGTTGGTCCAGGAGCCCAGCAGGAGCCTTGACGGTCCTCTCCCTGAGCTCATCAACAGCATGAGTTACTGGGTCACAAGTACACATGAGGCAGCTAGGTTTCTATCTTTGGGGAGTCCAAAGTTCACAGGCTCCACAGCCAGGTCTCCACTCAGTTGCAAATTGTTCCTACACACAGGCAGCAAAGTGGGATTCCACACTTGATCCTTCTTTTGGCATCATCAAACTTGGGCCTTTGGGTCTTCTCCTCTTCTCTGAAAAGGTATACTCCTGAATCACTCCATTTTGAACAGGCAGTGAAATTGCTCAGTACTGTCTTAATATTTAAGGTTGCAAAATCAAAATACAATTAGAAGTCAGATTCAGTGACACAGTACATCTCTTCCCCACAAATAAAAATGGATATTGGTCATATACTCCCATGCCATAGTATTTCTGTCCTACAGTCATGTTAAAAATAAAACTTTCGGCTTTATTAAACCACGAAGTTAGTGTACACTGAAAAAAGCATTATGGAACCTTTGGGAGGAAAGCTTCTCCTTCTCGTGAACAAATGTGGTGTTTGCTTTCCCTGGTTCTAATATCGAACATGCCCACCTCTGCTCACCTGCTCTTCAAGTGATTGCTCAATTCTGCACTCTGGCTGGAAAGGCAGAGAGGGAGGCGAGCTGAGCTAATCAACATTTTACAGTGGCAGAGGGGAAGAGCCAAGGCTGAGTGTGGTGTGCTTCCAGAAGAGGCATTCTAGACTGCTCTGTGCGTGGCTTTATTGAGCTATTTAGATAGCCACTTTCCAGAGAGCTGCTGTCACTGGAGAAGGTACTTCTGGGCTTCCTTCAGCCCCAGGACCCAGGAGAACTCCTGGTTGCTACTTTCATGGAGGCGTTTGTTTCCAAACACAGGCTATCTGCCAGCTCTTTCTGAAGCACTTGCATATTTACCCAGCCAGCTCTCTGTGCTGGGGATTGTATTTGGGCGCTTGGGTTTTTATCAACATCTATTTAGAGCAGAATGAAAAATAGCTCGAGATGAAATCAGAGTGTTTCCCGCCGAGAATGTGAGCTGCCCCTTCCTTCCTACAAGATGGGCATTTGGTCTCTTCCTCTCTTCCCTTCTCCTATTCCAAAACTGTCTGCTGCCTTTCTTTAGTGTGACCAACTTTAACTGGTGCTATTTCCTTAGAAGAAGTATATGAAAAAGTAGTATACCTAAATAAATTATACATTGGACAGTGTGTGTTGTCACACACATTCATCTGTGTTGACACTGCAGGTTTAAAGCAGGCAAGTGCGTCCTGTGAGGTGCTGCTTAATGGCTTTATCGCTTGCTACCCACCATGGAATAAGCCATGAGACATTGTTTCATGTGGGAGTTTACCGAGGAATGGGAGAGACAAAATTGGGCTCAATGTATCGGTGAAGCTTAACATTTCCTTGAACTTACATTGTATTTGAAATCTGTGTGATTTAATCTCCAACTCTTGGGAAGAGGAGGGAAAAGCCCCTGAGTCAGAAGCTCTACTTTGGAATCTTGCTTTCTTACCAAGCCATTCCATGTTTCCGCTAAGTACAAACCCTGGGCTCAGAGCCCCCAGGCTTAAAGCCAGCATAGTGGCAACTATGGGAGGGAGTCACTTGCCTGTTATCTGTCTGCCTGTCTGTCTCTCTCCGACTCAAGAACAAGTTTGACTCTGAATGTTGTCTCAACAGAGGTCTTATACTATCACCACCTCACTGAGAGGAGGCGGTAACCCCCCCATGTCCCATTTGACTGCATTTGGATCTGCTTGGTGTGGACCCTTGTTCACTTCACAGAGTGGAGGAGGCCCAGAGAGGAAGAGCAGGGGAGAGACACGCAGGGGAAAACATAGCATGGAGTTTGAGGCTGTAGTAAATGGGGGACACACTGAGATGTGGCTGTGTGGCATGCGGCAAGAGGGTGAGAGTGTGTCACGATCAGTTTCTTCTGGACACCCCTCGGAGGCTGTGCTGGGATCTCCTCATGTAGAGTGACTTATGACTGATCTGTGAGGCTCAAGGAGCTATCAGTCTTGGTACAGCATCAGCTGGTTTGGGCGGAAGCTCTGTCATGGGTCGGAGTACCTACTACTTCACTTTGTGGGTATAAAGCTGAACTCCTGGGGCAGATTTCAAATCCAAGAGTAGCTCAGTGGGGGTGGAGTGCACCAGCCCCACAGGGGGAAGAGCAGAGATGGAACTGACTCTTAGCTTAGTCCTGTTTTTAGCATCTGCCTCACTTGACTGTCTACCCCTCACAACAGCCACAAGTCTGTTCGTATCCTCAGGCTATAAACAAAGAACGCACGGCCTGAGGCCCAAGATACTGTGGAATTTGGTAACGTTACATAGATCTGGGTTCTGAGTGTGACCTGAATCCAGACTGCCCGAGTCCCTGCTGTATGATGTCACACTGCCTGGTTGCTCCTGGGGGAGGTAGAGGCATGCTGCAACTGGATGTCCCTTACAGAGCCCACACTGCACCATCAGCTCACCCAATGCTGTCCCCACACTGAGGTGCAGTCCCCACACACATGTACCTACTCATGGCCCTTAGTTATATTAGCTATCACGTGACCAAATCCTGAGGATCCAACAAAGTAAGACCTGGGCCAGAGAGATCCAGAGAGATGTCTCAGAAGATAAGTTATTCGCTGTGCGAGAATAAGGAACTGAGTTTGATTCCCGGCAACTCCCTTAAAAGGTTACAATGAACTGTGCATTTAATCCCAGTGCTGCATGCGTGTCATCCCAATGCTGCATGTATGTCATCTCAATGCTGCATGTATGTCATTCCAATGCTGCATATATGTCATCCCAATACTGCATATATGTCATCCCAATACTGCATGTATGTCATCCCAATGCTGCATGCATGTCATCCCAATGCTGCATGCGTGTCATCCCAATGCTGCATGCGTGTCATCCCAATGCTGCATGCATGCCATCCCAATGCTGCATGCATGACATCCCAATGCTGCATGCGTGTCATCCCAATGCTGCATGCGTGTCATCCCAATGCTGCATGCATGTCATCCCAATGCTGCATGCATGTCATCCCAATGCTGCATGCATGGAATCCCAATGTGCATGCATGGAATCCCAATGCTGCATGCATGCCATCCCAATGCTGCATGCGTGGAATCCCAATGCTGCATGCATGGAATCCCAATGCTGCATGCATACCATCCCAATGCTGCATGCATGGCATCCCAATGCTGCATGCATGGAATCCCAATGCTGCATGCGTGTCATCCCAATGCTGCATGCGTGTCATCCCAATGCTGCATGCATGTCATCCCAATGCTGCATGCATGCCATCCCAATGCTGCATGCATGGCATCCCAATGCTGCATGCATGGCATCCCAATGCTGCATGCGTGTCATCCCAATGCTGCATGCGTGGAATCCCAATGCTGCATGCATGTCATCCCAATGCTGCATGCATGGCATCCCAATGCTGCATGCATGGCATCCCAATGCTGCATGCGTGGAATCCCAATGCTGCATGCATGGAATCCCAATGCTGCATGCATGGAATCCCAATGCTGCATGCATGCCATCCCAATGCTGCATGCATGCCATCCCAATGCTGCATGCATGGAATCCCAATGCTGCATGTGTGTCATCCCAATGCTGCATGTGTGGAATCCCAATGCTGCATGCATGTCATCCCAATGCTGCATGCATGGCATCCCAATGCTGCATGCATGGCATCCCAATGCTGCATGCATGGAATCCCAATGCTGCATGCATGGAATCCCAATGCTGCATGCGTGGAATCCCAATGCTGCATGCGTGGAATCCCAATGCTGCATGCGTGTCATCCCAATGCTGCATGCATGCCATCCCAATGCTGCATGCATGGCATCCCAATGCTGCATGCATGCCATCCCAATGCTGCATGTGTGGAATCCCAATGCTGCATGCATGTCATCCCAATGCTGCATGCATGTCATCCCAATGCTGCATGCATGTCATCCCAATGCTGCATGCATGGCATCCCAATGCTGCATGCATGCCATCCCAATGCTGCATGCATGGCATCCCAATGCTGCATGCATGCCATCCCAATGCTGGAGACGTTGGTGATAGGAAGATCCCTGGGGCTCACTGACTAATTAGTCTAGCTAAATTGCAAGCTCTAAAATAAGATGGAGAGCAATTGAGGAAGACAACCAACATACACCTGTGGCCTCCACATACATGTTCACATGTACCCCATACACATGGTACATACGTACATAAACACACGCAAATTCATATTCATATACTACGCATGATCCTGTACTCATTCTCAAGTTTGGAGCTGCTCTGAAGATAAGCTGCTTTGCAAAACAAAGGCAGCCCTGTGAGGAAATGGCCAAGAGGGAGAACTACAGACTCCTGCCTCAGGCCCTCCTATTACATACACCAGGACTCCTCAAATACTAATCCTCCCAGCACCATCTTCCTGGTATTTCACAGAGTGACTCTCGCTACAATTTTGTCTCCAATTAACTTTGTTTACTAGTTTCTTAAAATGCAGAGGACGTGTGTGCATGGCCACTATAAGAAAGATGGGGTTATTATTAGTCATAAATAGAAAACGAGTTTCTTCAGATCAATTACTTAGCTTTGTAAATAAACTTTTATTGGAAAAGAGCTGCACTCGTGTTGCAAGGGCCTCCAAGGGTTCTGCCAAGCCTGGAATATTTACTTTCTCACACTTAAGAAAGTTTGCAGGCCTCTGAAGTAGATCCAACCGATCTCAGCTAGGCTTAGATACCATCCTCTGTGTGTTGCTGAGGTCAGGAGAGACCAGGGAGGTATTAATTAAGGACATCCCAGCATTTTTGTTGAGACTGAAAGCTTAAATGAGTATCACGCAGGAAATAAGACTCACTATGGGACATGAAGCTCTTCCAGGCAAGTCAGAGGCCTTCAGTTACTGTGTTACTGTGTGCAGAGACTACGGCTAGAGAAATTCTGTAGCAATTTCTTATTGCTTCAAAACACCACAGTGGAAACCTGGTGATCTCAGAAACTCAATCCCACAGGAAGATGGGACACAGGAAAAGAATATGCCAGAACTGTATCACCCGGAAACCAAAGTGTGGCTGAAAGAATCTTGGGCATTGGAAACCTCCAGTGTGGCTTCAGGAAGTGTGACTGTGAAATTCACTGTCATCTCGACTGAATGTTGAATCATTCCAGAGGGCACGCCTTTGGGTGTAAGAGTGCATCTAGTGGTGTTTGTCCAAGGTGCAAGTGGACAGTACTATCCTCTGATGGGAGGCACATAGTCGAGCTAAAAACGAACACGGAAAGCCAGATGAAGGTCAGCACCCCTGTGCCTGTCTTCTGATCTGCTAGCATGTGAGGGGTCAGCCTTATACCTCCACCAGGGGAAAACTGTTCCCTTCACACTGGCCTCCCCGCCCAATGGATCCTATGCTCTTAGACTGAAAACCAAAACCAAACCTCCTCCACTGAGTTGCTTCTTGTTAGGTATTTGGTTACGGCAAAGAGAAAAGTAATACAGACTGGCCTCTGGGCCTCAGAACACAGAGTGCCTCTTCCTGTCCTTTGTCCCACCCTGGATCTAACACACAGTCCCAGGAGCTGTGTTTTAGATACAGCAGTCAGCACCAGGCTGCATTAACGTCCTCCCCTATTGCTTTCTCCTGCAGATGACTGCACAGACAGTCCCGGGAAGGAGGACCAAGTGTGGATAACAGGTTCCTGCTGAGGGAGAGGGAAGGTACCAATCCAGTCAGGAGAGGAGGATGGCGGAAGGGGTGATGGCTCAGCACCCACTCTCAGGTGGTAGACTTCACACTAGCTGAGAGGTTCATGACGGACCGCCCTTCATTCTAACTCACCCAGGAAGACACCCTTGGAGTGGGGTTCTAGGACACTCAAGTACTGTCCCATCATCTGGTTATGCATTTAGGGAACTGTAGGCAAATGAGCCTGGGTGTGCACGAGCCCGGGAAGGCAGGCATTCCCTTTAGAAACGAGGCCCACAAGCTTTGCTCTTGACCCTTTAGCAAACCACTCGGGGCTGTCCATCTACCCAGTATCATTACAAAGAGTGCCCATGAAGAGAGGCTCTCACTTTGCTCCCCTAATGCCTCATCCAGGCTGTGGTTACAGCCAGCATCACGAAGCTGTCATCTCCCAAGAAATGGCAAGAAAACGGCTGTGTTTCACATCTAGCACAACATTAAATGCATAGTCCTCACATCTGTGCCCCTCATGGCAGGAGAGAGCTCATGTTGGGGCAACTGGGGCAGGAGGACAGTTAAAGAGCTGCCTGCTTTAAACAACTCAAACCTCAGGTGCTTTCCTGTGCTCTCGCCCGCTGTGCCATGGGAACGTCCGTTCTCCTAAGGTGCAGCTGAAGCCAGCAGCCCCTCTCAGGAGAGACCAGCGTTGGTGAGATTCCTGTAGGGAGAGTTGCGGGAACTTTGATGTCTGAGAGTCACCGTCTCATGCCCTAGTGTGTGGTGATGGGGTCAGGCTCAGACAGAATGTGCAGTTTTTACTTCCTGAGCAGTCCTAAGTCGGCATCCGTTTCCCAGCCCGTCCCTTACTATTGGGTTGTGAGCAGGGATGGGTGGGCCACGGAGCAGAAAGCAAGGGTTCGTTATGCCTCACCTCTGCTGAGTAGAAATGTGCAAAGGCAGTTAAGCTGAGTGGCAAGGCAGGAGGAACAAGGGAACAGACAAAAATTAGAAAGACGTTATCCACCCTGGTAAGGAGCTTTATGGAAATTCCTGAATACACAGGGAAACTTCCCTATGATTTTCCTTGTTTCGATGCCTGTGAGATCCAGGGAACCCCGAAATCTGTAGAGTAGCAGAGGTGACTGTGCTTAGGGTAGAGGCCCTGGGTCTGAAGGATTGGTTGTAATGAATTAGCACGGACTCTGGACAGGGAAGCTTACGGAAGCTGTCGGTGGAAGCATGATGTCTGAGACAAACATTCTCATCCCATCAGCCTGCCTTGGGAATGGTCATATTTTCTGCACGTACATGTCAGCATTTAGAGACTTTGTAAGGGGCCTTTCTAAAGTTCGACACGCCTTAAATGAGAAGGTGTCGATGAGCATTTAGGGATTCTTAAATGTGAAGACCGTCCAATTGTTCTTTTATAAATTCACTCACAAAAATGCTACAGATAGGGAAGGAGGAGGAAGAGGAGGAAGAGAAGGAGGAAGAAGAGGAGGAAGAGAAACCTAACAACAATAACACTGTGACGTAGACACTAAATAGCGTATTTTTGTGAATAAAATCAAAGATGTTTAGCCCGCTACTCAAGGACATGGTCACCCAAATAAACAGGGGTAAGCTTCATCGAGCTGCGGCCTTCAGTTTTAAATAAGTAAGTAAGAAAATGTAAAGGGTTGGGATTCATTCATGGTTCCTCGTCGCAGACATGAGTTATGTGGGGAGTGCCTGACTGAAAAGACCAGAGGTTGTGGATGTCTGGCCATAGGTCAGATAGCATCTGTTCCCACTACTGACCCCCAACCCTAGTATGAGAGTCTCAGCTCTGGCACAACTCTTTATTTTCCTCATAACTTCTGAGCCTGACACCTTCAGCGTCCATTTATAGAGGTTTGGCATAGGCGATCCCCCAATCCCAAGTTTTCTCACTTAGGTTGCCTAGGCTGGGAAGGGCCTGCTCTGTTCAGCATTTTTTCCTCTGTTTAATGAGACACTGGATTAAGGGCAAGGAGGGACAGCAGTTGTAGAAACTGTTGTCTGTACAGGATTTAAAAGATCAGTTCCAGCACAGTGCTGGGCTGTGTGTCAACGCTCGGGCTCCACTCTGGGCCTAACAAGTATGTGAGTGCTGACTGGACAGGTAACCAAAGGGTTTTTGGTGTTGGGCAACTTTATAGCAAGCAAAGACAAAGAGGTGCTAACGGTTATCTTTAAACACCGGTCAGGTCAAAGGATGGAGAATAAATGACTCATCGGTGCTCAGCCCCCAAAGCACATCTGCACCACCCACTCCGAGGTATAGCAAACACTGAAGGAGAGGGATGTAAAGAATGCAAGGACTGGAGGGTGGGGGCGTTCATGCTGGAAGGCTGATTGTCTTCTAGACTGGAGATGGCTATTGCACTCGGGAACTCACGGTGCAAAGGGAGCTGTAGGGACTACCTGTAAAAGATCTGTACAAGACTGGACCCATCAGCACTCCATTATGCACAGGGGCAGCGCCCATAACATTGCCACCTTTCCCTAAGGAGCTCTAGGGCCTTCATAGTGATTGCAAGGTGGGGAGACAGATTCCTCAATGGCTGATCACTGGCAAGATGCCCTTCCTCAACTTACTCCCTCCTCCGTGCTCACAGGAGCAACTCTAACTAAATGCAGTGCTGCTGCGGGCCACACACAGGTACAGAAAGGCATGGAAGTAGGTGAGGGACCTTCCGGGAAGACATTTGGTGGTAGGAGAAGGGATAAGTGATAAAGGCAGGGGAGAATTACATCCTGTATGTGTTTGAGCTTTATTTGGTTGTAGCCAAGAAGCAGAGACGTGACTTATTTTTCTAGCTCATAAACAGGGTGTAAGTCTTGCACTGAAGCTATAATAATAATAGGCAGTAAGTTTGCAGGTTGTGGGGCTGTGCGCTAAGCACACTGAGAGGAGTGAATGTCCCGCCTCAGCCTGAAATGGGCTCAGGAGGTCTTCTGAGAGGAAAGGACACAACCACAGGCAGCTGGGGCTCAGTGGGAGGAGCAATGAGACCTCCACAGGCTCAAGTTTATATGCAGCACAGGTTGGCAGGGCTGCAGCCTGTCTGTGGGAGGGAGCGTAGAGCAGAGGTGACAGAGTGGCTACGCAAAGCACAGAGGGTGTTGGGTCAGCCACTGAGAGTCGCTGGCACATCTCAGCAAGTGAGTCCAGCTCAACCATAACCAGAATGCCTTGGTGGCTTTCCCTATGGCATCTTAACGAAGCTAAAATGGTTTCTGAGATGTCATTGAGTCTGCTACCCTAACAGTCAAGTAGTTATTTATCCATACCAGAAGTCCACCCTCGTGCTCCTTACAATCATCCTGAGCTTACTGTGTGTCTTATACAGTGTCCCAGGCTCGCCCAGAAATCACTAGATATAAATAGCTAAGTAGCCCAGGCTGGTAGTCTTTACAGTGGTTGGTGTTGAGCGTGGGCAATGGCTCTGGTGTGTACGTTGTTTTCTATGTTTCTTGTTTTAATTTAGGGCATGGCTTTGGAGTCCCCCTGAGACCACAAGGAGCTCTTCTTGAAGCTTGGAGTCCCTCTGCCTCTGTGGCTCCTTCCCTGAGTCTCCATAAATTTTCATAGCCCTTTTGGAACGGCTGCTGAAAATCAATTCTTCTCACTCACCATTAGCACTCGCAGATTCCATGCTCTGGCAGACGGCTGCAAAACAGCCTCAAAAAACACAAGACCCATTGCCATTTACCATGAGAAGGCTTTAGACACAGTCCCAGCTCTTCAGACTATGGACTGCAAAGCCCTCAAAAACCCATCACCGCTTACCACGAGAAGTCTTTAGATACAACCCCAGAGCTTCGTGGACTCTGGAGGAGTACATTTGACTAGCAAATCCCCTTACACATTTAAAATCAGATTTGATCTGTCAGAGTTAAATTTTCACACGGTGTTCTATTCTAGAGAATACATCTCCAATATGGGTCCAACAGTGGGCTGGTTGTTCTATTAGCCACTGGCAATAAAACAGAGTAGAAAAAGGTAATTCAGAGTTTTAAAGGCTGATTTATATGGCATGCAGCATATATTTCAGCTTGAATACAGACTTTATAATCAAAGTACTCTTACCACGCCAGGGAGACGGCTCAGAGTGTAAAGGTATTAGAGCTAAATGCTAAGCCAGACTGCTTGAGTTTGATCTCTGGGACTTCCATGGTAAAGAAAAGAACTGACTCCTACTAATTGTCCTCTAGCTTCCATTCAAGAGCCATTCATGACAACTATGCATGAACACACACACACATACACACACACACACACACACACACACACACACTCACACACACATACACACACGATAATAAATAATAAAACTTCCTTCTTCTAAATCCCAGCACTGTTCCTTAATAACTCTGTTATTAAACACAACAATTAACTTCTCTTAATCTAAGTTTGCCACGAAAAGTAGAAGGAAGGAAGGCGTTCTAAGCAATCTGTCCCCTAGGGCTATCCCGAGAACCAGTAGGGTAAAAAGCAAGTGTGACTCACAGTAGCCAGGCTACAGAGCATGTTATCTAGGTGCCAATCAGTGGGTGAGCAGAAAATAGATAAAGAGATGGGGTCTACATGCTTTTATTCAGTCATAAAAATGAAATCATATGTTTTTTTTAGGAAAATGGATAAAACTACACATTAGTATATTAATCAAAATAAGTCAGACCTCCAAAATCCCAATTTTCTATCCATCCATCCATCCATCCATCCATCCATCCATCCATCCATCTATCTACGGCATAAAAGTAAAGTGGAGGCTATTTAAGTTATGTTTTACTTTTAAAATTTTAAGAATGCATATGTCTGAGGGTAGGTTTTTCCTCATGAGTACAAGTGCCTATGTAGGCAAGAAGAAGGCATTGGGCCCCATAACTAGAGAGCTAAGGATTTATTAGCCACCCTAAGAGAGATGCTGGGAACTGAACTTGGAGCCTCTATCAGAGCAGTGTGTTCACTCTCAACCACTGAGCCACTGCTCCAGCTCAAAGGCAGACAATGAAGAAAGGGAACCAGTAGGAGGAAGAATAGGGACAAGTGTGTGTGTGTGTGTGTGTGTGCGTGTGTGTGTGTGTGTGTGTGTGTGTGTGTGTGTGTGTATGCCTGTGTGTGTACACATGCGTGTGTGCACAGGTGAATATGAGTAAAGTATATATTTGACATGTGGAAAACCTATAAGCACTGTCACACAATTCTTGATTTGTCTGGTCCCCACCAAACATAAAGAATGAAATAGGTACGTCAGCACTCATGTGGGAAGGTCTTGAGTTTAAGACCATCTTCGTTCTATAGTGGACTCGAGATGCATATGGGCTATATGGGGGCCAGTCTCAAAGAGAAATAGAAAGGACAGGGAAGGAAAGGAAAGGAAAGGAAAGGAAAAGAAAGGAAAGGAAAGGAAAAAAGGAAAAGAAAAGAATTAAAAAAGAAGAAAGAAAATCCAAAGGAACTGCAGAACAGTCTGGGATCAGCACTGTGGGATTTGCTGTCTGTTGACGACACGATGGAACATGTATTTTTGGCAGTCGTGGGGACGAATCCAGTGTCTCAGGCATATTAGACAGGGATTTTCCACTGAGCATCATACTGACTCCTATCTTTTTGATTCTATGCTAAGGGATACTTTCTTTGTGCTTTTGGCTCTCTTCTTGGGGTAAATTAAACTTCAGCCCTAGCCTCGATGGGCTGGCATATGACACACACCAGTGACAACAGTCAATTGTGTTCACAGAGGGATATATGATACAAATCAGACCAACAGAACCACAGCTTAGACTGTGGTGGTATGATCATGATCCGAGTCTGTCTCTCTGTCTCTGTCTCTCTGTCTGTCTCACTCATTCACTACTTCCACCCTCCCCTCCTTCCTCCAGGAAAAACCTGGAGCTTCTGGTGGCCATATTTGCCAGCCTTAAGGGACAGATTTCCAACTAGGAAGGCAGCAGTAGCACACACACAGCGTGGTTGAAGATAAAGGCACACAAGCCTCTAAGCCAGTAACTCACACGGACTGTGCTATATGCTGGTTTTCAGAGGAGCTCGTCTGAGCTTCTGTCACTTTCAGTCCAGGGCTCTCTCCTTCCTGGCCAACAGGGCTCTGTTTTCTACCTCCCAAATCCAAGATCTCTTGGTTCATAATAGCTCCTGCATTCCGCAAGAGGATTATGGATTCAGTGCCTAGCTTTTGGTTCCACAACCCTGGAGAGCACAGCTTGTATCTCAGGCACTCCTGGGATCTCTGAGGAGTATCTTGCTTGCCCAGTGACTCTAACAAATCCACAAGCTCCATGGAGTAGGAGTATCCGAGCTGAAAATAGTGGGTGAGAAGAGTCATGCTTGAGTTGGAGACGTGGCTCTCCTTGCACGGAAGAGATTCCCGGCACGTCGCCTTCCTAGGCACTGGTGTGCTTACGTGTCAAGCAAGTGAAAAGAATCTCTAAGATCCCTTTTCAGTTCTAACATTCCAGAAGCGTCTATTACTCCAGGCCTCCTCTCCATTATGTATGGTGTGGGGTAATTGGCTACAATTCTCATATTAGTCTGCTTCCTTTTGTTTCAGCTTTAAAAAAAAAAGCACTCTATTAGATGCAATTTCTGCGTTCCAAGTACTTATTTCTCCTCTGATTTCCTTCTAAGAAAAATATTTATTTTTGTGTAGTTGGACATAACGATCCCATTTTCTTCCCATTTCTATATTTTTAAATCTAATTAAGGTGATAAGTTCCTTGAGAGTTGAAGCTGGGGTTTTCCTGTGTGTGTAAACATTTATTTTTTTTTAATTGCCAACTAAGCTGCCAATTTTGACAGGGAAACAGGATATGGGTTTTAAGTAATATAAGCAGGAAATGGGTCTCCAACCCACACAAAATAAATACAAAACTACTGATTTTCTCCTAGTTCACATCTGACTTACTCATTTATAACCTTAGTCTGAGTTGAAGTTCTCCCACAAAAATACATATGACCTCTATGTCAACAGGACCAGCATAGGAGCATCAGGTGACCTGCCAAATGTCACCCAGGTAAATATCATGGCATGGATGTCAGACCAAAACCAGAACATCAGGTGACCCTCCTGGTGTCACTTATGTAAATAACACAGTCATTTCAGGTCAGCAGGCCTTTCCCGGCAGGGGAGAAAGGTCGGCCCTAAGATAATTGAACATTGGCTTCCCAGGTCCAGGTTTCTTGCTTGCTAGTAACTCACTCCATTTGGAGAGATCAAGTAACTGGATGATATGTGGCCACACGATCTGACTTGTACAGATAGAGCTACCCAGAGGGAATGGTCTGCACACAGCCCTTCTGACTGGTTGCCTCGCTCAGGCTTGTTCCTGGGAACTCTATGTATGAACAGGACTTTGACTCCAAAGGCCATGATGACTATCTCTTGGTAAACCTAATTGAATGGTGTGAAGGCCGAGGCCATGGGGTGGGCTGGCACTGCCATCCAGGGCTGCTGTCTAAAGCTTGCTTTAGGTCATCTGCTTTTCCATTAGAAGGTCCACCTTGTCCTGCAGATGACTCTCCAATGTGATCGTTTGCTTTTCTGTTCACATGCTTTGGAAAGGAGAGTACATCTGTCCAACCCGTCTAAACTTTCTCTCTTGAAACTGGCCTAGGTACATTCAGTGAATTGAGCACTGTGGTTAGAATGGACAGCCAGCTGGCATAAGATGAACCATGCTAATCCTATTCCTGAAGAGTAGAAGTCCAAGCAATCGGCCAGAGGAAGAAACAGTGCTAAGAAGTGTGTGTCTGTCTTCTGAGAAACAGCCGTTGCAGTCCCTGGGCTGGTTGGTAACACAAGAAGCCTGACACCGCTGGAGCAGTCCAGGCTCCTCTTTAAGGTTACGACAAAAGTTGTTGGTTCACACATGCTCTTCTAATGCATAGTAAAATCACGATGGGTATCTGGCTTCTTGCCCTATGCTCCTGGAGGGCAAAGACATCTCCAGGTTCCTGAGGAGGACCTGGCCTAAGGACTCATCTGCAGTGAGCTTTCGACATCCCCTAAGGGATGGATGAAGAAGTAGCGAGGCCCTCTGGGTCTCACCTGGGGTGCCTGCTGCCTGGCCCATTCACCTGGGACGCATCCCTCTGATGCTTTAGGCCTGATGGCTGAACAATTTGCCGTCATATTCTATTCTACATAGAAGCATCAAGGAGAAAAATGTAAATAATGGAAAAAAATCCGTGTCTATAACATCCATCTACACCAATAAATCTGCTGTCAACTCCCTAGTATCAGATGCTTATGGCCCAATAAGCAATTTTTTTTTTGGTTCTTTTTTTCGGAGCTGGGGACCGAACCCAGGGCCTTGCGCTTCCTAGGTAAGCGCTCTACCACTGAGCTAAATCCCCAGCCCCCCCAATAAGCAATTTTAACTCATTTAAGTATTTTTGTTATTCTCGTTGGGAAGGAATGGTTTTGAAGAGAAAAGCTAACTCAACTTGAGAAAAATCTCAGTGCCCCCAGCACCCAAATGATCCTTCTAAAACAAGTGTGCACCATGCCTCCCATCTACAAATAGGCATTACTTCCCCAAGTCTTACGGCCTTTTGTCTCCTTCACCCCTTGCTACAGTATTCCCGCTGTCGGGATGAGGATACAGAGGGTCATGGCTGCACTGACTGTCAGCTCGAGAGAACCTCACTGAGTCAGGAACCCTTCTGGAATCCACAGCCACTCCTAAGACTGGAGCAACCACTCAAACTTGTCAGAGTCTTCATGGTTATTTTTTTTTTTTTTTTACGCCATCTCTTTTTGTACCTGGCCATGGTGGCATGCCATTTTTGTGACCTCTGAATGTCCCTTGTTAAAGCTCTTGACGGTTGGATCTTAGAAGCCGAGCAAATCTATACAGAGATAAGTAAACGGAGATTCCACTCACACTCTTTGGACATGCCCACTTCAAAGCACTTCTGCAGGCGGCAGTACTGGCATCGATTCCTAGTGACCTTGTTAATAACGCAGTTCTTATCCCGGTGGCAAGTGTAGATCATGTTCTTCTGAATGCTTCGTCGGAAAAAGCCCTGCGAGCAAGAAGATGAGCAGATAAACAGCTAGCTCCACACGAGACCAGAGCCCACCTTGGGATGCACATTGGGCTTTGTCTGCTGAAAACAGGATGGCTGCAAGAAGCTGAACTGAAAACCCCAAACCCCGGGTCTAGAGAAATGATGGCTCAGTGGCTTATTCTTGCAGAGGACACAGGTTCTGTTCCCAGCACTCACCCCTGGCAGCTCACATGTTCCAAGGGGCTGTGGCATGCTCTTCTTAACTCCTTTGCCCCAAAGACCCTTCTGTCAAAACTAGAGATGGCTGCCAAACGAATGTCTTACTAAAACAAATATCAAGTTGATTTGCTTGGAAAACTTCAAACAGAGCTAGAACCCATGCCAGTTTAGCTAACATAACTACCTACTTACCTACCTACTAGATATCTACATTACCCTTCTGTCATCCTAAAGTAACTACCCACTTACCTACCTACTATATATCTACCACACTACATACCTACTATGTATCTACTCACCTACCTACTATGTATCTACTTACCTACCTACTACATATCTCTACTTACTGATCTACTATATACCTATATGTCCCTCCTGTCATCCTTTTGAGCTAGCTTTGCATTTAGTCTTCTCATTAATAAATAAAATACAATTTTTATTTGGCTTTATTTACATGTCTGTGCTGAGCGGGTTGCCACTGCTTTAACTTCCCGAGAAGGCTTTGATAAACTCAGCAGTAGATCCAGAGAGTGCGTGAAACGCTCACAAAATGGAGCAAACTTTAGGTTCCAAAGTAGGGACCTCACGTCTCTTCTGTCCCCCAGTTACTACCAGACAGCTCTACCGCCGTGGTTAATGGAGTGCCGCTTGTTCAAATCAACATGAGGGCATAGCAGGTGATAAAATGCTTGCCCGATAAGCTGCCGCCCCGAGTATTAAAAGCATGGGGCTCTACCTGACCAGTTGCGGTGGGATTTACAACCACTCTACAAACCATTTTTCTGAAGGCAGGAAATATGCTGAACAGTCTTCTCATGTGAGCACAACCTCGCCTGTAGTGGACTATCATGGCAGGAGCCTGACTAACGACTGCTAGTGCTCCACTGTGCGCCAAGAATGCTTGTGGAGTGCACGTTGCACAGGATTTTCACACAGGTGCCCCACCTAGGATTTGAGAGTCTAAATAGACATATCGTTACTGGCATGGTTTCACTGTAAGAGACTGGACATCTGGTTTAAGACTTCTGAGTTATCAGTAGCCCCCCCCACACACATTTTTTCAAAAAAATGTGATTTAATTTTCTACCTTTGGTGTTATAAGGATGATCAGAATCACCAACAGGTCACCAGTGTCCTGGAACCTCAGAAGTGTGTGCTTCTGTGGCAGAACGGCCTTTCTCAGAACACTACACAGCACCCCTGGTTCTCAGAGGTACCAACTCAACATTAAAAAAAAAATTACTCCTTGACAAAGAACAACACGGTGGAGGTGATAGTCTTTGTGTGTGTGTGTGTGAGGAACTAAAGAGACGGGAACCACGGGTGCCCTTTTCATTTATTAAAACCCAAATATTCGGTTCGGCAAATTGTAGGTGACTGGGGAGCACAGAAAAAGAATACCATGATATTCAAGGGAAATAAGAGCAAACTGAAGAACTTTATCCATCACTAATTACCCCTCAGCATGGCTCAGAAACAATGACTGAAACCAAATACGACTTCTTAATTTTCCAGATCAGACTTTGGCTGGGCGTCAGCAGGTCTCAGGTTCAGGAAATCACTCCCAGCTTGGCAGAACCCTTGCCGACTGTGATGCATGCTGGGAGGTATTTTGATCCGTGTGTTGGGTAAACAGAGACTGTCTGTGATTCTTATGGAGTTTTGTGTCACCCACAACTTATGCCATCCTGCATAAACCTCAACCCTGCTAGAGGCCGAAGCTTCCAGAACTACGTGTGGATGAGGAGGGGCACAAAGCCCCAGGCCACTGATGATTTAATAATTTTGTATAGGATTCTTGAGCGTCAAGATGGAATTGTTTTATCTCTGGCTTGCTTGGGAAGCCTGCGCTGTAAGCATAGAAAGCCCAGTGAGCCAATGTTCAAATGGAATCTCATGCCCCGTGGAGAGTTAAGTTTATGGATGGCGTGGAACTCTGGTTTGCCCCATTCTTTGCTGAGACAGAATACGAGTTAATATCAGTGGCATTATCCGAATTTCATGAGTTTTTTTTTTAAAGAAATTCTGAGGGAATTCATGTTTTTATCATGTGATTCAATGTGATTTAAAGCCACATATATGTCTGACTCACAATGAAAGGCCTTACACGATTGGCCTTGGGTGTTAAAAAATGGGCTTCAGAGGTTCGCATATAATAGTTCTTGAAGCCAGTAGCTAGTAAACGCCTGTAGGGGAAGGAACAAGAGGCTGATTATGGGAAGATTCAGAGTGGCTTGTATCTGGTAAAAGGCAGGAGAGGGCAGACCCAGCTGAGAGGTTGCCCCTGCCCTGGAAGTCAAGCCCCTGCCAGTAGCCTCCTCACTGTCCCTGTGTCATAAGCTGGTCACAACTTTATACAGCTGAGCTCTCTGCTCCTCGATCAGGGACTGGAGGACACACTGACATCGTCTTTTCCAGATGCCCAGTCTTGGGTTACAAATGCAACACAGTACCAGACAGTAAAGAGTAGGATGGTCAGGAAAGTGCAGTGTCAGAAGTATAAGGAGAGATACATCTTCCCCTGGAATGAGCAGGAGTGGGAGTTTTCTATATTAGCTAGAAGCTTACAGGACAGCAAGGACTCCAGTGCCATTTGCAGTCCTCTCAGAGTCATGAAATGGCCTTAAGGGAAAGCCTTCAGGTGAATACCTATGGCAGACTTGAAGTTGAGACCCTTTGGTAGTGACACGGGGCTTGTGGCTGAGACTTTAGGACTCAGTTTTTGACCCCAACCCTCATACTTCTAACCTTTCTTTACCCCAGATATCCCAGGGAGTGCGTCATCAAGAAAGCCTTTTGTAACTGATACATAGAAGGATGCTTTTCTCCTAGAAGCTTTGGTATTCCTTCTTATAAGCTTCATTCATTCATTCATTCATTCATTCATTCATTCAAGGAAAGTTAAAGTATTAAGTGGTAGTACTGTCTGCTTTCAAGGTTACATGGGTAGCATGAGGAACGCCAGATGGTGGCCATGGTCACAGTCTACAGAGTCCAAAGACATAATGAATTTTCCCAACATGGGGCTTCAGGACTGCCATGCTTTCTGGTGCCCGGGTCTTTATAACATGAGACTGGCAGGGAGGCTGGCTCCTGTAACTGCAGCAAACACACTGGTGTCATCACAGTGTCCACTACAGCTTCCTGGAATGATTGGATGTGGTGAAAGAGACTGTCAAGGAAGCAGGATAGTGTATACTAGGGCTGTGGCAGAATTTGACATATAATTCAATAAATAATTGTTGATTGAATGAATGATGATGTTCAAGTCATAAGCAGAGCCTATAAGGTAGTTTTGGATTCACACCTCACTTCATTTAAGATATCCGTTAACATTAAATGCATTCCTTAGGATGACATTGCTTGCACTTAAGAGGGGGAATCACAATGCTTCTTTCAACAAAACAAGGAAAAAGTTGCTGATCAAGGAGTGGGCATCAGCTTTGTCAGTGGGGATTCTGTTGACAAACCCTGACTTGTGTGTGTCAACTGACTGGTGTCAACCATGATTCTGTTGGCCACTCCCCATGTTTTCAAATCAATCATGACTTCTGTTGAGTGCTTAACACTTTCAATGGATGATTACAACTTCCATTGATTAACCATGATTTTATTGACTATGGATTCTGCTGTCTGAAGAGTCAAAGCTGGCAACACGAAGGTCACTCATTCCCACATCAGGAAGGCGTACCAGTATTTTCGAGTCTCTAGTATTTTCTGTCTGTGAAGTTCTCAACTGTTCTTATGTCATATCTATCAAATCTTGTCAGGATCCCTAGCTACGGAGGACAAAACCAGGGATTCATGTTAGAGCCATGTGGCTCCTTTATTCACCACAATGGGTGCTCACAACCAGCTGAGACTATTTCTGTCTCACCTGGGGATATGGAAGATCGCTGCTGTGCCTCACTTCCTATTATAGTCAGCGAAGAAACTATCCTAAAACAAAAGCGACTCAAATATCTTCCTGTACCTAAATACCTAAACTTCCAAGTTCCCTCAGTGGATGAATACCTTGAACCTGCTTGTTCATAAAGGACACAGAAAGAAGTGGTCTGGCTCACCCCCATCATATTTTGTCATGTGACTAAGTTGAGCCACATTCTCCCATTTAACACTTCCAAAGCATGGCTCTAGAGCCTCCCAATCCACTGGCCATGTCTAGTTTCGTAGCTTCTGGATGGTGTCATGTGTAACAGTACTCCTTATCTTCCACAGAGGCTGAATTTTTATCTTTCACAGAGGCCGAATTTTAAAATTGAGACACTGGTCTACAGTTGTGAGCTAGGTTTTAATTCGGGCCTGTGTGGATTTTAATTCTGACCCCACCACTTAACTGCTTCTGTAGCTTTGAGCTAAGGCCCCAGTTCCCTCATGTGCAAGTTCCTACCCACTTGGATGGGCAAGCATCAGCCACAGTCCAGCGCCTGTCAGAGAACAAGAGCTTGGCAAGTGATCATTCTTGCTATTAGAAAGACCTGGTTCCTTAAAGGTTCCTTATAGAAGAATTCTCACACAATACTGTGATTAAAATAGTGAGTCTCTAATTGGAAAGAACAGTGCTGGCAGTCTCTGCATTCTTCTGGGCCAAGCCCTCCCAGTTCCATGAGCGTGTGCTCCCTCGTCTCCTCGTTGATCAGTAACTTAACGTCAACTGACTGGTGTGAATGGCAAGGCTTCGTCATGGCTTCATCAGTCTGAGCTGTGAGTTGAATATAACATGTGTTCTATGTATTTCTATGTTTGAACATTTGGTCCCCGTTTAGCGCTGCTACAAACCCTTTCTTTTTGTCTATCATAGTAACAGAGGAGAAACTAACACAGTGTATGAGAGAATATGACCAGGGAGCTCTGCTAACGATGCCGCAGAGCAATGCGGTCAGAACACTACATTTGACCTCAGCTAAACCGACAAGCAATGTGGGAAGAACTCTACAGAAGCAAGCCATAGAAAAGATTGGTGTGGTATTTAGCACATAGTAGGTCACAATAAAATCCTGACTGAGTAAATGAAAGCAATGGGGGTTCAAATGAGTCAGAGGAGACTCATCATTGGTCCCAGGCTCTAGAGAAGGGGTAGAATGTGAGCAGCAGTGTTTTCTGGGGGCACAGAGTGAATGATGGGAGTGCATAGGAGACAACAGAAGAAGGGACTGTGTTCAGACTTCAAAGCCCTTGAAGGAATACCAAGTATGGACTAGGGAGGCACTGTACTCTTCTATGCAAAAGAGGCCAGGGTCAGAATTATGGTTATCTAAAACTGCCAAGGGAGTTGGGAGTTCTTGACTTGACCAAAAGTTACATTACTATGATGATGATGATGATGATGATGATGATGATGATGATGATGACGACGACGACGACGATGATGTTAGTTGTTGGGAACTGGGAAACAATATAAGCATATAATACCTGACCTGGCCTTCACTGGGCAAGAGCATAATAGCCCAGTAATCTTTACTCTGAGATAGTATCGCCATAACCCGCTTCAGTTTATACACAGCTGCTTGTGAGGAGTCATGCTGTGTTATTCTGACAGTGCGGGTGTCGAACTTGACAGCTGACTAATCAGGCTTAGATGTGTAGCGTATATTACAGTGGTTTAAGGTTAAGCACTAAGTGAAAACTTTATTTTGGCATCATTTTTAGTCACAAAAAAAAACACTGAGTCAGGAGAATGTCACTCAAAAGGTAGTGTGGGACATGGTGTAATTAGCTTTAATTGTTAATTCGAAACACCCTAGACTATCCTGGAGGAGAGCCTCAGTGAGCTATCGGGCATGTCTATATAGGGGGTTGTCTTGATTGATAACTGATGTGTGAAGACTCGGGCCACTGTGGTTAACACCATTCCTTACCAAACAGTCCTGAACTAAGTATTGAGAATGTGCTGAGCACTAAACATATATGCAATCATTCCCCTGTCCTTGATTGTGGATGTGATATGACTGGCTGTTTTGACTTCCCTGAAATGATTACTGTAGCTTGAAAATGTCAGTGGAAACAAAATCTTTATCCCCTAAGTTCTTTTTTGTCATGATATTTTATCACAGCCACAGAAATGGGGTAGAACAGACCATACGAATGAGCTGAGCTGTGGCCTAATTAATTTCTCTACCAGGTTAAGTTCAAAGGGAAAGGGATCCAGGAACCTTATGTGTTTTATCCCACCAAGCCTATCTCAATCAAAGAGTAGTCGGGTGACCACCCAGATCATGGACTGCTGAGGACAGCAGACAACAGTCATATTCCCAGACCTGCCATCAGCAGGGGTAGGGGTTTGGGGGACTGTGGAATAATCCTCTGGCCATTCTGGGAAGCAAGGTTGCAAGACCAGGAAACATGTTGCCTTAAACAAACAGAAACACCCTCAGTGGCTGGAAGCCCGTTCGTGACAGCATCTGGGAAGTTTTAAATAGCAGGCTTGTGGCAGGCAGAAAAGTGAAGACCCTATCCACCCAGCAGAAAAGACAATGGGTGAGAGAGAGGGAAAGAGAGGAAACACAGTGACTGCTGTGATGATGGAGGGTTTCCTTCTGAGATGGCAGGCACGGACCTAAGGCAAAGCCAGCCAGCTGGTGTTAAGTTGGGGCTGCCTGTTGCCGGATGAAGGAACAAGTACAGTTTCTCCGAACAGTTTCTCCTCATCTCTGTTCCACAGAAGGAAGTCCAGCTGCCCCAGAGGGAGGGGATGAAGATTGTTTTGTTTTTTAAATAAGTAAATAGATCCCTGCCAGGACTGGGTCCCAGGCTGGGAGGTCAGGGAACAAAAATGAACAGCGATATAAGGTGAGTGCAAAGGCTCGATGGCGAGCTCAGACAGAACACCGTTTCTGCACGTAGAGTCATTTTCCCAGACTCTGTCAGGTGAGGTTCCCTCCGAGAGATCAACTTCCCTCAGTCCCAGGAACCATTGCTCTCAGTCCCTTTAAACCCTTGTTAGTTAAAACTGCCTGTGATTGGTTAAGAGAGGTGGCCTCTGCTCTTGGCCAAGGGACTGCACTTACTCCAGTGGTGGTTAAGGCCCACACTTCCAGACTCTGAGCATGCCAAGAAGGGCACAGGCCTAGGCTAACTGTGAACAGAACCTCGTGAAGAAACACTGCTGGATAATTCATACAAAACAAAAAACAAACAAATAAACCTATGGTCAGAAGAGATGACCCATTGAATCAAATATTTTAATTTAGTTGAAAAAACATATGATATTGGGGGAAATAAAGGTTATAAACGACGAAGCTTCATGAAAGCTTAATTATCATAATCCTGTTCTAATTAGTGATCCTCTAAATTAGTCAAACGCCCCAAGCTGTTAATGAAAATGACCATTTCAATGGATGAGTTGTGAGCATGTGCTCTCACAGGACCACATGGGTTCATGGTACAGAATGTCTTTAGAGAAACAAGCATTTCCAGGGTAGTCTGGGCCTTTCTCTTTCTTGAGCTCATGGCGTCTGAGAGTCCCCAGGTTCTTCTGCTTGAGCAGGCTGTTGAGAGGCTAGGGATCAGACAGAATTAGGTAGTCCCCATAGTCACTGACTCCCCTGCACTCCCTTGAGATGCCTCTGAGAAATTTCACTGCCTTAGCAAGAGCCAGGAAGGCAAAGCTTTCCTGTTGTTTGTATTTGACTATGGTGTTTACTTTCTTACTAGGGGACTCTGGGAGGCCATGGCAGGGGGAGGAGCAGGCACACTAAGAACTTTTCCATAGTTGCATAAAATTTTCTTTCCAAGACTGGGATCATGAGGTGAAACTCCAGGAGGGCTCAGAAGCTTAACTGTTGATCTCTGGATGTCCCCAACTGTATTGGAGATTCACCCCAATTCAGAACAATCTAGAAGAAGGTCAAGAAAACAGGGTTGGGGCAACAAATGGATTATCCCAAGAACTCTAGTACAGAAGGGTACATGAGGTAAAGATGATACATGGGAGCACATTGATTGCATGTTGAGAGTTTAAAGTTGCAGAAGAAAATCTCCAGCACCAAGAGCAGAACAGCTTCTACAGTGAAGGGATTCACTGGGCTCCCAGAGTATTCTTTAACTTGAGACCATTTCTTTTAAACCAACCAAAGCCATCTGCTCTCTAGATTACATGGGTCAGTTCTTTGGTGCCCTTCCACAGTGTCTCCCATAGTTACCAACACACAGTTATGGTTACACTAGATAGAGCAAGGCAAGAAGCCAAAGAATTTGAAGCTTTTAACTTCTCGGTTATTTTATGGAGAAAATGTACCAGAATAGCTCCTTAGCTAAAGCCCAGGAGTGAGAGGCCCCACTGTTCTGAGCATCAGTCATAAAGATAATCTGCACTTCAATTACAGATTCCTGTCTGGACTGGAAAGGAGGGTCAAGAATGTTAGCAGAAGGAAACAGAGTCAGAATGTACTCCATTACACTCTAAAATGCTTTGCAAAAGAGCATGAATCTTAAAGTCTGAAAATCTGGTGTGCAGTGCTCACCACTGACACAGGCAGGACTTGGCTCTGTCGTAACACTCCCAGTGATACTGAAGATTGCCATGGCAACCCCTCACAGCACATAATTCAAAGCCCTTTCACAGATACCAATAATTATGATGGATCTACAATGTTTTAGGGCATTAAAGACCTAAATTAGTAGAGAGAAAGATGGCTCTCTGCAATTTGATGGGCCTTTTCCTTCCACCTCAAGTGGGTTGAATTTTCAAGGCCAGTTTAGAGTCCTCCTGGTAGTATTTTTCTCAATGACTTTATACACATTTCCATTCTAAAGCTGAAGGGGAAAGGAAAGAAGTCCAAGGCGGTGTAGGGCCAGAAGAGGCAGGCAACTTAGACACTCACAGCTGTGCCTTCAAAAACCCAGCATCTGGAAATCAACAGGGAAAGAGACCTCGCCTTGCTGCAGTAGACACTGCTATGAGGGAGTTGAGGGAGTGGGATCTCATCTCACTTATCTAGAAAATACTGCTCAAGACCGAGCTTCCAAAATGGAGCCTGTCCTTGTGTGGAAAAGCCAGGTTGGCGCCAGACGACAGTCTGACCTGAGAAGGCATCATCCCAAGTCACAGCCACAAGCACAGAAGTGGTCAGTGTCCTGTGCATCACGCACGCTCACACGCCATCAGAGAGGAGAGGCAGACCCTCAGGAAACCATGCTCTTGTTCCCAGTCATCAACACAGCCTATTAGAAATTTTAAAACAGGGTGCTGCCTTGTGTATGTACAAGACAGTTCACCTTGGCAGGAAGAGCTATATTTCACTCTCTGGGGGTGAAAGCCCCTGGAATACTAACATAGGAGGGGCAAGGCCAGCAGAGACCCCAAACCCAATGAATGGATAGCCATCAAAATTCTTCTCTTCTTTGCTTTTTGAAATTAAATTTTTAGGGTAGCACAGAAAGCCATGGAACTCCTTATGGTGGCTGCACATAGCTATGTCATTATACCTTATCCTTGATTGGCCCCCTCCCCCACTTCCTTCCCCAGAACATTCTCCGAATAAGGAAAGGGAAGTGATATTTCCAGCAGCAAGGCCCCAGTATCATAAATTCAGGCAGAGATGCTAATTTAGTGATTTATTCCAACTCCCCTTCTCTCTCACCAAATTAGCAAGGAGATGGGCTGAAATTTCACCTACAGGCTCCCCTTTCTCGATCTTTAATATTAAAGTAGCTACATTATATCAGCACGCGGCCAAGATTTGAGATCAAATAGGTCCCCAATGGAAAGGTAAAGTTCTTTTAAACACCATGAACTTGCCTACAATTAGCACATTAGTCTCTACCCGAGCGCCTGCTTGGGAGAAGTGCACTGTGCAGCTACTGTTGTTTCCAAGGCTTTCAGTGTACATGTACGGCTCCCACTCTATGGAGAGAAAAGTTAGCAGAATACACAGAATTAATTTTTAAGCCTGTTTTCCTGTCTCTGTTCTGTCCAATTCTGGCTGATGCAGAGCGGCTGCCTCTCACCACACCAGAGGCCATGGACAGTGAAAGAGGCACCTGCCCGTGACTCAGATGGCTCTCTGGCTTTCAATTAGAGGCCACCTAATGGATGTAGCGGGAGCTGTTTTATTTTCCCTGACAGAGCCCTTATTTCTAAACACTCAGCTTCATTTTCAAAAATTGCTGCCTTTAGACAGAAGGAACATCTATCTTTCGTGAAAAGCTGCACATTCCTCCATTGCCCACATCAAAACTGCATCCCCTCTGCAGTCTGGCTGCAGAGAGCTTCCTGGGGCCCAAGGAGGGCTTATTAAAGGACTTGGCAGTCCCTGGTGTCAAAGCCTGCTCTAAAGATGCTGTGTCTCACCCAGAATACAGCAAATACATAGGCGAATGCCAGCAGCAGTCCACTGAACTGAGAACGGGACCCCTGTTGAAGGAATCAGAGAAAGGACTGGAAGAGCTGAAGGGGCTTGAGACCCCATATGAACAACAATGCCAACCAACCAGAGCTTCCAGGGACTAAGCCACTACCCAAAGACTATCCATGGACTGACCCTGGGCTCCAACCTTATAGGTAGCAATGAATAGCATAGTAAGAGCACCAGTGGAAGGGGAAGCCGTTGGTCCTGCTAAGACTAAACCCCCAGTGAACGTGATTGCTGGGGGGAGGTTGGTAATGGGGGAAGGATGGGGAGGGGAACACCCATAGAGAAGGGGAGGGGGAGGGGTTAGGGGGATGTTGACCTGGAAACGGGGAAGGGGAATAACAATCAAAATGTAAATAAGAAATACCCAAGTTAATAAAGATGAGAAAAAAGAAAAAATGCTGTGTCCCTGCTCCTGGGTAGGAAGGCTCACCTGGAGTTTTGGGGGCCTCACCCTAGTCTTCCTCTCTAGAGATAATGGGTCCAGGGAACAACGTTCATCCTTCTGATGGTTTCCAGAAGGGCAAAGGAGATAACATGGGAGGGTGTGTTTCTTTTGAATACTTGATCCAAACACACCAGGGTATTTGAACCATATGTGTATTGTGGAGTTTGGGGCTTATTTTCCTTAGATCAAACAAGACCAAACGTTTCTTTGGACGGGTTTGGCCCTTTTCCTTGGAACGCACACAATCTCTGAAAGGAGATTTCTGTCCAGTTTTCTCCAATGGGTAATTAGGAGATGTTCACAGGCAGGCGTAGGAAAAAACCAGAGCTAGGCTCCATAAATCACAAATGAACTACACGAACCAGCAAAGGGCCATGCAGTCTTCTGAACACAGTTAGCCAGGCAACATTGTTTCCAGACTTGAGGGGTTTGGAGGGAGCGATTCTCCTGCTGCAGCCCCTGGGAGTTGTGCAGGTGGATAGATCCCGGCAGGTCCTGCAAGCTCTTCCTCAAGAGAGGAATGCAGGTACTCTTTGAGTTACCCTCAATCTACTCTGGGGACCCTTGCATCTCACCCCAACTCGTGTTTGTTTTCAAGGTCCCCTGAGGATAATGCCATAAGGTCAAGAATTGGCTTCTGGTGCATAAGAGAACTGTCCAGGACACCCTGGCCAGCATCACAGATGCTGTGACAGCGTCAGGCAATCACGTTAAGGGAAGGTTTCCACCTTCCCAGGAAAAAGGAACCCCACATGCAGGAGTCCTTCTGAAGGAGACTTGAACTAATTTGTAATCTTAAATTTCAAAATGGCTTTTATGAGCCTGCTCGCTCAAAGCATTCTCTTTAATTTTTAATTTTTATCTGCACAGTGCTCCAAAAAAACCACCCCAATGTGAGTTTTCTCCGCCCATCTTGTTATCTCAATGGGGGAAGGAAGGACTGCCCGCTGGTCATTCCACCTTAGGTGTTTTCATTTACGGACTGGGAAAAAGTGCAGGCGTGAATTATTTACAAACTACTGTGTCTTTGTGTATTCTGCGTTCATTCACAACTGGCAAGGGATGTGGACCATTTTCCCTTTTAATTGTGCCGGTATCTTGTCTGTTCTCTTGAAAGTGGCAGTGGAGGAGACTGAGGCAGGAAGAGGTGGGCCAAGTCATTGAGGGGAAGTGACTGCATTAAGAAGAAGCCCAGAACTGCTGTGTTTGCTTGCCATGAAGCTGTCATTGCATCTGTATGGGTAAGAAAGAGTGAGATGGCCTGTCTCCTTACAGAACCTTACAGAAGAAGACAGAATCCTGGCAGGAGGGCTTCCAGCTGTAATCTGTAACTCAGGAGTCAGAAGTGTTGTGAGTTCCAGGCCCTACTTGGTCAATGGGCAACACGATACTCTCCATTCCATCTAGGCACAAAAGAGCAACTGTGTATGACCGAGAAACCCTCGCCCAGAATCCCCCCACCACTTCCCTCCAAAATTCAGTCATGTCACAGAGCCATAACCAGAGGGAGTCATGGGGGTTTGCCTGACCAAGTGGAAAGAATTGATTTAGAGCAATTGAGTATATATATATATATATGTGTGTGTGTGTGTGTGTGTGTGTGTGTGTGTGTGTGTGTGTATGTGTATGTATGTATATATGTATATATGTATATGTGTAATACACATTTATAATATAGCCACATATATATAATAACACACACAATTGCTAACCTGTGCGAGACACCTAATGAAACAGGGCCAATTATAGAACTTAGGATTCCCAACTGGAAACTCAGAATTTAGTCTAGTTTCTTCTACACTGTAAACCTGTTAAGACTGTCACCAAGAAAGATGCATGCACACTGGGCAGCCTCAAAGCACGTCACAGTTGCTGAATTCGAAGTGAGTCTTCAGAACTAGCAACCCAGGAGTTTTCCCAGGTGAGCTTCTGGGGAGTGGCAGCCAGGCCCAGAAGATGCCCAGGCAGTGGTCTGCGTGCCTTTTGTTGCACAGAATATTTTCCCAGATCAGATCCAGGACCACACTTGGCTCCAGTAGGTATTTGCCCATGGAGCTCTCTGCAGAGAGCCACCTGCCACCTGCCCTCCAGCTCAGTGGGGTCCACAGGAGTAGGGGCTACCCTCTGCCATCAAAGCGCTGTACAAAGTGCTCACTGAACCCCTCATATGACTGCCTAGGACGGATGTTTGAGATTTCCACAGGCCCAAATGGGAGGAACCTCATTTCTATACATTCTGTGCGAGCTTGGCAGTCAGGTAAGCAAAGAGCAGAAGCGAGTAACTAATGTCCCAAATCCTGGAGACTTTGTCTTGAGTCAAAACCCAGCCAACCGACATTGATGAAAGGACACAAAAATAAACTACATCTTATGTGATATTTATGAGTTTCATTTCCACTCTGTCAAATGTAATTTGTGGCAGCCCACTTCAGAGAATGCCGGCATCAGCCATTGTGTCCTCTTTCCCTCTGAAATCCACCTCCCAACAGTGTGAGCTTCAATATATTGAACCAGCCATTGCCTTCTGCCTCAGATAGCCTCGTGTCACCTCAAGCTACCATGTACAAGAAGCCATAGCCAGGGATTTTCTGCCTGTGTCCTGGATGGGATGAGGCAAGGGAGGGTTTGCTGGTTTCCTTATGATCTGGCTTCTTCAATAAAAGGGAAAAATAAATGAAAATGAAAAGTATACAATTAAAAAAATTACATCTTGCTTCCTTTTGCTAATGCTCATAAGATGATTGTTTTGGCTTGGCAGGGACTCCAGATGGGTTGCATAATGAATATAATTTAATATGTAGGACCTGGAGTTCCCAGGAACACATATTTTTCCCAGTCAGAAGGTGGGCAGGCCGTCTCCTGTTGTTGAATGGAGGAGACCGGTACCTGCTGCTGGACCTCTTTTCTCATCGAGCATCAGCCTTTAATCCTAACATCAGTGTGACCGGACCTCAAGCCATCAGACCTAGAAGCCGTCACTGTCCATGATGGGTTGGCACCATGGCACGCTCCCCAAAAGGCAAGAGAGTGACTGCTCAGCTTGTTCTTCCTCCTGGGTCTCAGGATTTATACCACCAATTAAAGCCATAACATGTGCCCCAGGTTGACCTCCTAGGAGCAAGAATTAATTAAGCACAGTATTTCTTAGTAAGGAATGACATCTCCCCAAATGGGTTAGCGAAGGAGCGTGCCGCTGACACGGTTGTTACACGTGGACTCCTAATTATGAACGCAAGCAGAACACCGCACGGACACGGCCTAGTTTATGCCTTTAATTTGACAATAAAAGAAAACAAGTTTTACTTTTATTTTTATTTTGGGGGCAAAGAGGTTGTTTGGCGTGTATGTAATGGTAATTTCATAGCATCTCTTTTACTTATTAACAACACAAAAGAAGGAAGCTGGGATTCACATTTACTGTTGTCCAGCTTTTGAAAACAAGGAATTTGCTAGAAAAAATTCTTTTTACCCCAGGTTTTATGGCCCCTTAAATTATATAATTAAATTACATAATTAGGGTGAACACAAAACTGAAACAGGCCGAAGTTTCCATTTTGTTCACTACATGGTGACAGGAGTCTCATCTGGGTCGTGGAAGATTTCTTTTAATTATTATCTCCTTTTTAAATACTCACTCTGTGGTAAGGGTGCAGCCACACACAACACACATAGATGGACAGGCATGCATGCCTCTGTCTGTGCGTGTGTGTGTGTGTGTGTGTGTGTGTGTGTGTGTGTGTGTGACAAAGAGAGATGGGGGTGTATGTGGGTGCTCCATGGAGACCAGAGGGTATCATATACCATGAAGCTACAGTCACAGGTGCTTGTAGCCACCTAACATAGGTGCTAGGAACCAATTCGTTGTCTTTCAGAACAACACTACTCACTCATGAACACTGAGCCATCTCTTCAGCCTGGAAAAACCTTGTTTATCCTTAAGAGTGAGCTGAAGATAACTTTTTAATGCATGTTATTCCTTAATACAATTTTAAGAATTTAAAATGTAAACAAAACAAAACACACAAAACCAAAACCAAACCAACAAAAATAACCCATTTCTTCCTTGATTGTATAAAATGCAGTGGGAGGCAAGGTTTATCCCACTTCCCCTTGTCTGACAACCTAGTGTAAAATGTGTATATTATGTCATCAGTGAAAATGCAGAGTGCGCGCGCACACACACACACACACACACACACACATACTCACACATACACACACATACACACCCATACACACACACATACACACACATACATAGACACACATACACACACACACACACACACACACACACAGAGAGAGAGAGAGAGAGAGAGAGAGAGAGAGAGAGAGAGAGAGACACGCTGCATACTGACGTCAACAGTCTGCTCTCTGAGTCCTTTCGTAGGACACAGGCAAACATGACACTGGTTTGTGTCCTCAGAGCTCTGTATCAGGAGTGAAGAAAGCCCTCAGCCTGGCCACACTCTCATGGCTGTGGTGGGAAAGAGACCTTGTCCTCCTATGCCCATCTCATCCAGAAAACTTCCACTTTGGGTTAGAAATCTCATCGTCTTTTGAAGGAGTGAACAGAGTCAGCTCCCTCTGCGAATCCTGCAGCCTACTTGCCAATAAATGTATTTAACTCTAAGGAGCAGGCACGGTTTAATTTAGATCATCCATCAACAACGGAACATTTTGGTAGAAAATATTAGGATTTCCAAATAATTTTATAGCTCTGTAAATTGCCAACATACCATCTGCAATTGAATTAACATTTATAACCAAACCAAAATAATAAATAAAGCAAATTATGCTGCAAATATTCGCAAGTGCCCACTATGCACTTGAGAGTGATAATTAGCATTTTATAATCACGCTTCATTTTCTTTATCCAACTCCCTGTCACATTAATGATAAAATATTTTAAACTGTGCTCTATGTGAGAGCCACACAGTCTGTAGATTAGCCATTAACTAATGCAGAGAATAAGAAATAAGAAAGGAGAAAGGCCGCTGCTCACATCCAGTTTGTCTCCCAGTCTTGCTTATTTCTAAGTTCTGAGTCCTGGTTTGCCTTGCTCCCTTGAGCTCCAGAAAGTTGTTGCTGGATTTCTTCTTCCTCTTCCTCTTCCTCTCCTCCTTCTCCTTCTCCTTTTCCTTCTCCTCCTCCTCCTCCTTCTTCTTCTCTTTCTTTCTTTCTTTCTTTCTTTCTTTCTTTCTTTCTTCTTCTTCTTCTTCTTCTTCTTCTTCTTCTTCTTCTTCTTCTTCTTCTTCTTCTTCTTCTTCTTCTTCTTCCTCCTCCTCCTCCTCCTCCTCCTCCTCCTCCACCTCTTCTTTCTCCTACTCCTCTTCTTTTTCCTCCTCCTCCTCCTCTTCTTTCTCCTCCTCCTCTTCCTCCTCCTCCTCCTCCTCCTTCTCCTCCTCCTCCTTCCCTTTCGATTTATGTCTTTTAACCTGGTAGCTCTGTGGGGTTAATCTGTATCCTCTTGTGGGCAGAGCCCTCACATAATAAATTCTGTTCAGATGAGACTTTCTACTCTAGAGAGAAACTTTCTAGTCTAATTCAGACTTTGAAGTTTCTAAAAGAATGGTTGTTAAGATTCAGGAAGTAAACAACTAAAACTTCACAGGAAGTCCCTGAAAGTAGATTCTTGGGGCCCCCCTGCCCTCCCTAAGATGATGTAAGCGATAAGGACTACACAGACAAAGACCAGTCAGGCTATCTGGAAGAGGCTTGCTGACCAGTTGGGCTGCCTTCGTGTTGTGCGGCATGCCTCAGGACTCCAGGGTTGCTCTCCAAGTTTTATGAATTGTTGCTCGTGGCCAGCAGGTTTTCAGTGCCGTAGCTGCCTTTGAGTCAGGGAGGCTTGTGTAAGTGATCCCAGTAAACCCACTGCTTCACCTAGCTGGAGCTTGGTCGTGTTGATAATTTGGTCTGTCATCAGTTCCCTACTTGGAGTGAGAAGACATTTGCTCATGTCTCATCCCCAAAAGCCATACAACAAAGATGGAATTAAATGACATTTTAAGATGTATCATACTTGTGCTGGCTAGTTTTAAGTCAATTTGAAACAACCTATAGTCATATAAGAGGAAAAAACTTCAATTGAAAATATGCCTCCAGAAGATCTGGCTGTAAGCAGGCGAGCATGTGGGGCATTTCCTTGGCAATTAATGGGAGGGGGAGCAACCCATTGTGGGGAGGGACACCCTTAGACTGGTGGTCCTGGGTTCTATAAGAAAGCAGTCTTAGCAAGCCATGAAGAGCAAGTCAATAAGCAACACCCTTCCACGGTCTGTATCAGCTCCTGCCTTCAGGTCCTGACTTCCTTCAGTGATGGACTATGATGTGAAAATATAAACCAAAAAAACCCCTCCCCTTCCCAAGCTGTTTTGGTCATGGTGCTTCATCACAGCAACAAGAACTATAGCTAGGATAATGTTCTTCTGCTCCAGAAAACCGAACAGGGTGGAGAAGCCAATCATCTGATGTCACTCTCTGGAATACACCTAATCCCCAAACGAGTCTCCCAGAAGCTTGCTCTTACCAGGCCCTGACGCCTTTGATGAAAGCATGTGTCAGTCCTCTACCACAAAGACCAAGGAATTCGACCACATACATGAATGAGGAGGGCACACATATAACCATGTACTCACACACTCACGCATGCATACACACTCACAAATGTACACACGTGCACGCGCACACACATACACATACACAGAAGCATACGTGCACACAAGCACTTATCACCTAGCTTTTCCACCAGTGAGCAAATTTCCCATATTTTTGTCCAGAAATAGTTTGCTCTGAAGGCTCCAGGCCCAAGTGTAGGGGATGCCAGGGCAATGAGGTGAGCGTAGGTGGGTGAGTGGGGGAGCACCCTCATAGAAGCAGGGGAGGGGGGATGGGATAGGGAATATTTGCAGAGGGGAAACACAGAAAGAGGATAACATCTGAAATGTAAATAAATAGCATTTCCAATAAAAAAATCTATCCCACCAGCACTTGGGAAGCGAAGGCACAAGGATCACGATCTAGGCTAGCCAGAGCTATATAATAAGACCTGTCCACAAAAAGAAAAACAAAATAAAACAACTTCCCCCAAACCTGGCCCCAAAATGCTTTCCTTCCTCACCACTTTCTTGTACACTGGACACTCCGTCTGCTTTCTAACACAGGAGCTGCACATGACACGTGGCTTTCAAACTGAGCTATGCTGTCAAGACGAGTGGCTGGTTCCCTTTTGAGGAGTAAGCATGGAGACATTTAATGGAAAAATAGCTTGATAGTTGCATGTTAATACAGAGGTCCCTCCGATTCTTCTGTGAAAAAATATGTTCTTTTAGTGACCCAAAATGATTAAGACGACAACTCAAGGAAGCTACTAGAAGAAGGAACGTAGAGAGGACTCGGTGGGCTGCTGTGTGCTCAGCTCCCAGCTCCAGGAGGGAAAGGGAAACTTGGGAGGGACTTGAGTCTTGCAGCTTGGCAGCCCGGGTTCAAGTCCCACATCCGCATCTTTGACAAGTTACACGTTCTTAACACCTTATTTCAAGATTAGTTTCAGAGAAAATAAATTTTAAAAGAATTTAAAAACCAGGACTATTGTTTCTTTTTCCGTAGTTACAAAGGTTCTGTAAAAGAGCCTAAAATAGAGCCTGAAAATACTTAAAACAAAAACAAAACAAAACAAAAAGACCAACCTACTAGTTGCAATAAAAAATCATTAGATGGAAGCTTCCACAAGGCAAAGAAACCCACGAGGCAAATGAAATGGGAACGAGGGCCAGGCGATGCCAGGTTTTGCAAGTGAGCTGGATGCAGCTGTGGAGAAGAAAACCATGTCTGGAGGACACTGAGGGGAGGAAGTGGCTCCTACAACCTTCCATAAGCAAAGCACTGGCTCCTCACCCAAAGGCTGCTAACACCTGACTGAGGGAGCTGCCCGGTCAGCCTAGGGCTGTAGGATTCTCTTTCCAGGTTCAATGGAGAACAGCTGCCATGCCACACGGTAGGGCCTTGCTGGCCTTCAGTTCTGCCCACCATTCTCATAGTGCTTTCGATCGCAGAGAAAACATTGCAGATGGAGCCCTATGACTCATGCCCACTCACCTTCCTAGCATCTGCACAGATGCCACAAAGTGCTGACTGCTGAGTGGAGTAACGGACTGAACTTTGGGCTCACACAGAGCTTGGGCACACAGTTGTTGGGCAAGCATCCAAACCTGGTCCAACTCTATGAAGTCTAGGAGACTTTGACAACAAAGAAATTGACTTGGTGTTCTTTGGAAGTATGTTCTCATCCGCCTGCTGTACACGCCCAGGGTTTGGGGTTTTGAAATGTTTGGAGAACCAGACAACACCTGGGGAAAGTTATGAATTCCTAGAGAATCTGTTAGTGCTGGCCCCTTAGTCCCTTCAGGTAGCAGTTCTGCAATGGTGGTCCCTGGGTCTGCAGATGTGACTCAGTAGCAGAGCCCAGCACGCTCAAGTCTCTGCATTCCATGTCTAGCACTGTGTGAACAGACATGGCTCTTCTGAGAACCTATGGAGCTTCTCACTGCATGGGGCCTTGGGAAGCAAGACTCCCATATCCAGAACATTCTATCTCACAGGATGGAGCCTGCATGAAGTATGGAAAGCAAATATGGACAAGTTTTCGTGATGACTGTTGTTGGGTGATGGCTGTTGGGAGGCTCACTTGAGTTCATTTCCAGATAGCTGGTCGCCCAGGTAATGGATGCATGTGAACCTGGAGAAGTCCAGTCAGCCTTATTCCCGTGAGGCTGTGATTTCAAAGTGTCCCAGGGAAGGGTAGGAACAGAGGACTAACATGACCATGGTGTTCATGCTTAGTGCTCTGTGCTCAGCTGACATCCTTTGTAAGGAGAGCTAACAGAGCCCGTCAGATGGGAGCTGCATGAACTGCTTCTAGCAGGGAGGAGGTGTGAAGGACCGCCGGACCCTGTGGCTCTGTTGAAACAGATGACAATTAAAGGCCTTTAAAGCCATCTCCATCAGTCTGTGAATCTCCTGAAAAACCTACGAAACCTAATACTTGATAAAGTTCACTTAAGAGCACTGACTGCTTTTCCAAAGGTCCTGAGTTCAATTCCCAACAACCTCATGGCGGCTTGCAACCATCTGTAATGGGATCTGATGCCCTGGTATGTCTGAAGACATCTACAGTGTACTCATATCCATAAAATAAATAAATAAAATCATATTTTAAAAGTTCAATTATATATATATAAAATCCAGCCTGTTTAAAACACACACCTGGTTTGGAGTTAGACTTTTAAATAGGTAAGAATTACTTAGCCCACCCAGGACTTGAAATTCAGAAGAGATGCTTTGTGTTTAGAGATAGCATGGGACACATAATTCTATAAGCCACAAGGTCCATATTTTAGAGCAGCAACCAAATCGCCTCTTGTTCTACAACCTGGCATGCCAGGGCTCAGCCAGAGAGCACGGTCTGAGTGAGGCTTCCCGAGTCAATATGTGGCATGTTTCTCTCTGCCCTTCTCCTGTGATGAACGTCACAGAAATCCACAGCCAAGTTCAAAGAACATAGCGTTTTAGAAGTGGCCCTGCCGTGTGATGTGCGCAGGATATACGCGTGCTTTGGGTGCCCTTCCCCTCTGTCATTAGAGGCTCACAGGCAAATTCCAATCTAAAGCCATAGAGAGTCTGGGTTGACGGCATGAGCCTTACACCCTGTCAGGCCCAGAGGGAAGGTGTGCAGCACTCTGCGTGCGGGAACATTATGAAACATGGGCACCAGAGGATCTAGGTTAATCGAAGCAAAAACATACTCAGCTGCTTAAAATCAAGTCAATTAAGGTGGCATGGAGGTGGGAGCACATGGTCCCCCGCACCCCAACTTTCCCTATATTGCTGCAGACATTGTGCACACCCTCAATGTACTTTTGTCTCTTTAATACCTGTCAGCCTTGATCCACTCCTAGTGGTCAAATGCCCATGCACCACTTAACTTAGTGAGAGTACAGGTGAGGTGGGCTCTCTTAGGAGCCACAGAAGTCACTCAGGCCATGGACATCTGCAGCTGGACTACTCTTCCAATAGCTGATTTTGTGTAGAAGCCCCAGGGTAACAGACTCCAAGCTATCATGGCTACAGTGGGTACACACAAACTAAAGGGACCCCGCTCTCCTTTCTCCTCTTGTTGCCTGAGAATCAGCCAGCCTGAAGGTAAGCATGCAGTATGGACTCCTCACTAGCCATGTGGCATAGAAGCCCTCCTTCCTATAAACCTGTAAGAAGAGATTCCTTCCCTAAACTCTGTTCAGAGTCCCTCCTATGCATCTGTTTACGCTCAGAGTGGATAACTCTTCTGTAAAAGAAGAGTTTACCGAAGTGGAAAATCTTCCTCACCATGCACCACACCCCTAACCCAAGACCCTTTGGAAAGTAAAGGGAACCCCTGTGCCTCAAGCTGCATCTCTTTCCACCTACATTTCCCGCTGGGCCACAAGCCAGCCCTTTTGGTAAGCAAAGGCACATGTTTACCTTACGGTTGTTTTGTAATGAACAGCTATCTACTTTATTTGGCATTGAATTTAGGAAAAATCCCAGTTTGCAGCAGGTTGGGGTTTCCTAAGGTGGCCACGATGGGCTTGCCCATGACAGAGACCCTGTTAAGCACACACTGCCAAGCATGCCACACTCAAGACCTTCTTCAGTTATGGAGTACATCCAAGACAAGCCTGCACAACTTGGCAAGAACCAGTTTCTTTTCTTTTTTCTTTTTTCTTGGATATTGTTAAATTTACATTTTAAATGTTATTCCCTTTCCCTGTTTCCTGGCCATATGCCTCTATCCCACCCCCCTCCCCTTCTTCTATGAGGGTGTTCACCCTCCACAACCATCCCCCTTCCTGCCCACCCTAACATTCCCCTACACTAGAGGGTCCAGCATTGGCAGGGCCAAGGGCTTCTCCTCCTTCTCCACATATGCAGCTGGAGCCATGGGTCTGTCCACGTGTTCTCTTTGGGTAGTGGTTTAGTCCCTGGGATCTCTGGTTGGTTGGTATTGTTGTTCTCATGGGGTGGCAAGCCCCCTCAGCTCCTTCAATCCTTTCTCTAATTCCTCCAAAGGGGATCCCGTTCTCAGTTCAATGGTTTGATGCTAGCATTTGTCTCTGTATTTGTCATGCTCTGACTGAGCCTCTCAGGAGACATCTATATCCAGCTCCTGTCAGCATGCACTTCTTAGCTTCATCAATCTTATCTAGTTTTGGTGGCTGTATGTATATGGGATGTATATGCAGATGGGGCAGACTCTGAATGGCCATTCCTTCAGTCTCTGCTCCAACCTTTGACTCCATATTTCCTCCTATGAATATTTTTGTTCCCCCTTTTAAGAAAGACTGAAGCATCCACACTTTGGTCATCCTTCTTCTTGAGCTTCATGTGGTCTGTGGATTTGACTTGGGTAATTCGAGCATTTGGGCTAATATCCAGTTATTAGCAAGTGTATACCATGTATGGTGTGTGTGTGTGTGTGTGTGTGTGTGTGTGTGTGTGTGTGTGTGAGAGAGAGAGAGAGAGAGAGAGAGAGAGAGAGAGAGAGAGAGAGAGAGATTGGGTTACCTCACTCACGAAGATACTTTCTAGTTCCATCCATTTGCCTATGAATTTCATGAAGTCATTGTTTTTGATAGCTGAGTAGTACTCCATTGTGTAGATGTACCACATTTTCTGTATCCATTCCTCTCTTTAAGGACATCTGGGTTCTTTCCAGCTTCTGGCTATTACAAATAAGGCTTCTATGAACATAGTGGAGCATGTGTCCTTGTATGTTACAGAATCATTTGGGTATATGCCCAGGAGAGGTATAGCTGGGTCGTCAGGTAGTGCAATGTCCAATTTTCTGAGGAAACTCCAGACTGATTTCCAGAGTGGTTGTACCAGCTTACAATCCCACCAACAATGGAGGAGTGTTCCTCTTTCTCCACATCCTCGCCAGTACCTGTTGTCACCTGAGTTTTTGATCTTAGCCATTCTCACTGGTGTGAGGTGAAATCTCAGGGTTGTTTTGATTTGCATTTCCCTGATGACTGAGGAAGTTGAACATTTCTTTAGGGTACTTTTTGGCCATTCCTCAGTTGAGAATTCTTTGTTTAGCTCTGTACCCCATTTTTAATTTGTATATTTTTGATATTAGTCTCTATCGGATGTAGGATTGATAAAGATCTTTTCCCAATCTGTTGGTTGTTGTTTTGTCTCAATGATAGTGTCCTTTGCCTCACAGAAGCTTTGCAGTTTTATGAGGTCCCATTTGTCGATTCTTTGGAGCATAAGACATTGGTTTTTAGTTCAAGAAATTTTCCCCTGTGCCCATGTGTTCAAGGTTCTTCCCCACTTTTTCTTCTATTGAGTGTATCTGGTTTGATGTGGAGGTCCTTGATCCACTTGGGCTTAAGCTGCATACAGGGTGGTAAGTATTGGTAGATTTGCATTCTTCTACATGCTGACCTTCAGTTGAACCAGCACCATTTGTTGAAAATGCTGTCTTTTTTCCACTGGATGGTTTTAGCTCCTTTGTCAAAGAGCAAGTGATCATAGGTGTGTGTGTGTGTTCATTTCTGGGTCTTCAATTCTATTCCACTGATCTATACCGGTCTGTCTCTGTATCAATACCATACATTTTTTTTTATCACTACTGCTCTGTAATACTGCTTGAGGTCAGGGACGGTGATTCCCCGAGATGTTCTTTTATTGTTGAGGATAGTTTTGGCTATCCTGGGTTTTTTCTCACTCAAAATGAATTTGCAAATTTCTCTTTCTAACTCTATGAAGAATTGAATTGGAATTTTGATGGGGATTGCACTGAATCTGTAGACTGCTTTCAGCAAAATGGCCATTTTTACTATATTAATCCTGGCAATCTATGAGCATGGGAGGTCTTTCCAGTTTTTGAGATATTCTTCAGTTTCTTTCTTCAGAGACTTGAAGTTCTTGTCATACAGATCTTTCACTTGCTTGGTTAGAGTCACACCAAGGTATTTTATGTTATTTGGGACTATTGTGAAAGGTGTCATTTCCCTAATTTCTTTCTCAGCCTGTTTATACTTTGAGTAGAGGAAGACTACTGATTTGTTTGAGTTTATTTAATACCCAGTCACTTTGCTCAAGTTGTTCATCAAGCTTAGTAGTTTTCTGGTGGAACTTTTGGGGTTACTTACGTATACTATCATATCATCTGCAAATAGTGATATTTTGACTTCTTCCTTTCAAATTTGTATCCCTTTGACCTCCCTTTGTTTTCTGATTCTCAAGCTAGGAATTCCATTACTATATTGAATAGGTAGAGAGAGAGAGTGGGCAGCCTTGTCTAGTTACTGATTTTAGTGGAATTGCTTCAAGTTTCCTCCATCTACTTTAATGTTGGCTACTGGTTTGCTGTACATTGCCTTGAATTCCTGATCTTTCCAGGACTTTTATCATGAAGGGGTGTTGAATTTTGTCAAATGCTTTCTCAGCGTCTAACGAAATGATTATGTGATTTTTTTTCTTTGAGTTGGTTTACATATTGGAATATGTTGATGGATTTCCGTATATTGAACCATCCCTGTACCTGTATTCCTGGGATGAAGCCTACTTGATCATGATGGATGATTGTCTTGATGTGTTCTTGAATTCGGATTACTAGAATTTTATTGAGTATTTTTGAGTCGATATTAATAAGGGAAATTGGTATGAAGTTCTCTTTGTTGGGTCTTTGTGTGGTTTAGGTAGAAGCATAATTGTGGCTTCATAGAAGGAATTGGGTAGTGCTCCTTCTGTTTCTATTTTTGTGAAATAGTTTGGACAGTATTGGTATGAGGAATGGTATGCAGGTTGGATAGAATTCGGCACTAAACCTGGGATTTTTTTGGTTGGGAGAATTTTAATAACTGCTTCTATTTCTTTAGGAGTTATGGCATTGTTTAGATAGCTTATCTGATCCTGATTTAATATTGCTACCTGTTCTTTGTCTAGAAAATTGTTCATTTCATCCAGATTTTCCAGTTTTGTTGAATATAGGCTTTTGTAGTAGGATCTGATGATTTTTTGAATTTCCTCAGATTCTGTTGTTACGTCTCCCTTTTCATTTCTGACTTTGTTAATTTGGATCTCTCTGTCCTCTCTAGTTAATCTGGCTAAGGGATTATCTATCTTGTTGATTTTCTCAAAGAACCAGCTCCTGGTTTTGTTGATTCTTTGTCTAGTCCTTTTTCTTTCTACTTGGTTGATTTCAGCCCTGAGTTTGATTATTTCCTGCCTTCTACTTCGCTTGCGTGTAGGTGTATTTGCTTCTTTTTGTTCTAGAGCTTTTAGGTGTGCTGTATTTAGCTTTTAGGTGAGTGCAGCTGTACAGAGGGATCGCCCCCCCACCCCCACCCCCAACCCCCATGGCTCTCTGGACATTTACAGTGGCAACCTCTTCCTTTTCCATTAGGGCTATGTGAGACCTCAAAAATGGCTCCACCTGATGATCTGTAATGACAGTGTCCACAGCACTGGATGTTAGCAGGACCAAAGAGTGAGCATCTCCCTCAACGTCAGGTACAATGGCTCACAATGCTAAGACTGGTCCTTGAGGGAAGGTAACATGGAGGGGGCTCGTGTTTATCCAAGATGCAATGGGGCATAGGTGACAACAAATAATGGCTGCTCCGGGACCCTGTGATTTTGCATTTCCTTGTTTTTGTAGCTTAAGCTTTATCTCGATACAGTAGGACAGTGAGAACCCTGACCTTAAAGGAAGAAAGCTGTGACTAAAACAATAGCCAATCACACGCTCCCTTCCAGCAGTCTATCACAAGTTTAACCAATCAGAAGCTCACTCTTGGGTATGGCATCCCATAACCACACCATTTCACCAATCAATGGCATAGTTATCCCTGGAGGAGGAGCCTGTGCACAGGATGTTGCAGAAAGGCTCTAAGCTGCTTTAGATCTTACTGGGTCTCATGCACACAGTAGAACCGTCTGAGGGGAAAAGAGGGTTATCTCCATCAGGGCTCAGAGTCAAGATAGCCACACCTATTGACTGCTTCCCCAGAGGCTTCACAAGAAGAAACAGTAACAAAGATAAAAACGATCCAAAATTCCAGGTAAATTTTTTTTTCATTTTTATGAAAGTTTTTTATTTATCCACAGTAGAAGTAAGTTACCAAAATGTTACAAGGATACCTAACCATAATGGACCCCCAGTGTTTTTCATAGTCATTTGTCCGTGACATGAACTAGCAGAGAATCAGCTCTTTGAAGGTCTCTAGCATTGCCCCCACATAAGCTTCCTGTTTCCAAAACGCCAAGTGGTGAAGAATCAGGTCTGTGGTTCAAGATTACAACAGAAAAGACACGAGGAGGAAAGGACTCCCCCAGAAAGTCTAAAGTCTAAACCAAAATCAAAACAACAACACCCAAACATTTCTTGTGTTTTTGAAATCACCAGACTCCCGAGGTTCCGAGGACTCTCCAATGCCAGACATCTCACGTCCACAGGAGAGAAAGTGGCTTATGTTTTAAGCCCATCATACTCTGTGGGTTACATCAGTGATTAATCTTGTACAGATTGTGTGGCCCAACAAAGTGGCTATCAGAGTTGGGACCAGTTGAAGCATTTGAGTGTCTGGACATGCCTGTGGAATGTGTAAATGCTGAAGCCAGGGACCTTCCTCCAAATGCTGCTGAGATGAAACTGGTTCTTTGTGTTTCCGAGATGGTGTAGAAGTTGGAACGATAGCTGTCAAAGCATTCCTTGGCATGAAACGCACCCACACTGCCAAGGTCTCCAGATCATCTATGACCCTCGCAGACAAGAGACATGGAGAGGTTCAAACTGCAGTGCTCACCTCCCCAGGGCAGCAGAGGTGCCTACTGGGTTTGGGCAATAGTGGCAGTTTCCGCAGTCTGGTGACTTTCCAGTCCTGTGTGAATGGGCTGTGACACTGCAAACTTAGAAAGCTGCTCTTTTCAGCTCTGAACACAAGGAGAAGACTCAACATCATCAGAGCATTGTAATTTCTCTACATCTTTTTCCACCATGAAAATCCCTTCTGGAACCTAAGTCTTTTCCCAGTTGCTGACCTCCAGCATGGCAATGGAGTAGCATAACCCCGAGAAGTACACTTTCTCTAGTACAAAAAAAAAAAGCAGAACTTAGAGGCTGACTGGAAATTTTGTTTCTATTTATTGGAATATTTACATTATTCTCCTTTTAAAACAGGATTTCTCTGTATAACAGCCCTGGCTTTGGAACTCACTTCATAACCGGACTAACCTGGAACTCATAGAGACCGGCCTAAGTCTGCCTCCCCGGTGCTGCGATTAAAAGCACCACCATTCTGGGGCATTTGCTCTTGGGACTCAGCAATTTATATCTTAAGTGAAGCATTGTAGGAAACCCTGCCGTAATAGATGGACTGCTTTGGGCGCCTGAGAACACAGGTTGAGAGGTAGACTTGACGCCGTGTTTTCTTGCATTTGGACACGAGCAGACACCTTGTCAGATGGCCACCTTGCCTCTATTGACAGGAGTGATGACAAGCTTCATGCACACCCTTTTACCTTGTACACCAATGCAGGCTGCTTGCTTTGGAAAGAAAACAAAACCAATCCAAACAAAAATGCCTCGGGCGACGGTGCTGGCCACAGATCTGGTAGAAGCCTAGGCAAGATGCTGCTGGCAGAGGAATGGAATCTTTCGAATGTGAACAAGGCTCTGATAGGGCAGGCCTGCAGGCCCTGGCTTTCCTGTTGCCTTTGACAATGCTAGCATTGTGTAACATTGTGAATCACTCACATCAGCAAGCCCCTCTCCAGGGGCAAGTTCTAGAGCTCACAAAATAAATGCTTTCCCATTCCGGAGTTGCTAATCCACACAGCATATCCAGTCCTCTTTCTGGGGTGGAAAACTACTGAATGAAAGCCACGATGGCCAAATGACATAGTTCACAGGAAGCACAGGACATACTCCAACCCCAAGGAAATGATTTTGACAGGAGGCACTCATTGACAAACAGACATCCAGAGGAGTGTGTGCTTTCCCTTCTGTGATCATTATACTAGGTTAGCAGAACTTTTAAGGGAGGTCAAAGACATAGGCTTTTGCTATAACTTGAAGACAGAAAGAAACCATGTCATGTGGTATCCTGCTACCTACCAGCCAGGCTGGAGGACGCCCCCTAGCTTCCGGGTCCTAATAGGAGCCATCTGAAAATCTCTGAAGTTCATCTTCTGAGGGAACACTCTTGGATCACTATCTTTGGGTGATTTTCACCCTGTAGGCTGAGATTAGAATCTAACTCCTGACCAAGTTTCTGGTCCACTGAAGGCTGTCCCTGGGGGACAGAATGTCACAGCATCACGCCAGGTGTATGGGGATGTTTAGAGCTGCCAGCTGTAGGGAAAGGGTTAAGTGCAGAAATCTATCCAAGTAGGTTTCCACAGTGCTCATTTCAGAAAAGATTCAGGTAAGTCAAGGTCAAGCATGGCAAGGCATAGTCTGATAAGCTCTGCCTACTTCTTTGGTAAGACTCACCCTAGAAACCATTAGCTCTCAGAATACCCATTCATTCTTTTCCATGGTAAGAAGACTGTACCAGGCTACCTGCTTATAAACTACCCCTCCCATCCTCTTTGGTAGCTCCTCCTTGGTCATGTGACCAGTTCTAGCCAATGATGTGTGGTGTTTCTAACCTGTACTCATGAAGCAGATTTCCTGCCCTGGCTCTCCCCACTATCATGGCGGATAGAATCCTAGGACGCCCGTGGACCGGCTCAGGTCAAGCTCAACACTGAGCTTGAATTTACACTCAAGTATGTAGAAGAGAGAGTTTTCCAACCAGGAGCACATACTTCAGACTGCCATGTGGCACCAAAAAAAACTCTTTAGAGCATATTTTTTTCGTTAGCTAAACCAAGTGAATTTTATTCTACTAGGGAGTTTGAGGACACACAAAGGCTATGAAAATATAAAACGGTTTTATCGTTTTTGCTGTAGCTGGTGGAGCAGGAGCAGCCATGAACAGAGGCTCTTCAGCCCCTCCCCAGGATGAAGGGGAGGGCACCAAAGAAACAGGAAGACCTCCCCAGAGGCCCGAGCCTCTTATACCTGTCTATAGAAGTTCTTGAGGAAGGAGAAAAGAGAATGGAGAGGTGTCAGTAAAACAGCCAGAAAGAAAATGACCAGAAGACTCAGCTTCCAAAAGCATCCGACAAGGCTAGGGACCCGACTTACACAGAAAAGAGTTTCTAGCCTGAGTTTGCACACTGAGGGAACACTCAAAACAATATTGCCATTCCTGAGAAAAACATATTCTTAAAAAGATTTTATTTTTATTTTTATTTATGTGTAGCTGTGTGTGTGTGTGTGTGTGTGTGTGTGTGTGTGTGTGTGTGTGTGTGTGGGTGGGTGTGTGTGTGTGTTCACAGAGCCCAGAAGAGGGTGTCAGATGCCCAAGAGATAGAGTTACAGACAGTTGTAAGCCACCCAACATGGATACTAGGAATTGAACCCTGGCCTTCTGCAAGAGCAGCAATTTCTCCTAACTGCTGAACGATCTCTCCAGCTCACAATACACTTTTCTTGGGTAGTTTGCTCCATTTACAGAGTCCCTGTGCCTTCCACTCGATGTACTGTACAAATCCTGAGGAAGTGACTGATGTGTGGACAGATGACTCTTGGCTTTAAACCGAGAAGTCAAGAATTGGTTTTTGGTAATTAAAAGCAAAATGGATGCAGGTCTTATTGAACCAGGTTTGTAAGATCTCACTGGGGGGGGGGGGGTTGAAATGGGCAGGGTAATAGCTCACACCAGGGATTCGTCCTCAATGGTGACAAAGGCAGGTGGGTTTTTTGTTTGTTTGTTTGTTTGTTTTTTAGGGTTTTTTTCCCAGTCATCAAAGATCTTTAGTTTGTTTATCTTTACAACAGCAATCACAGTGCCCTAGCTATTTTTAAAAAACAGGTAAGGCAGACATTCAAACTACTGGTCCCAAACTTTAAGCCACTCAGGCATCATAAACCCTTTTAGGACTAGCAAATCAGTCACTCTGCGCCTGGCCAACGTGAGCAAGAACCGCAGAGCTGCAGGTTAATTTAGAACTCACCCTTCCTGTTTATTCACATGTCAGAAAAGGGGAGGGATGAAGAAAACACATTTTTTTTCTGCCTTTACAACCCAAGACAATGTCTCATAATTAGAAAGATTTGAGCAGCCATGGACAGGAGAAGCGGCTTTGCTGTCGCAATTGCCAGAGAATAGAGGCAGCTCTCAGTATCTCATGCTCCTGGGTTTGCAGGTAGCATTTCCGCTAAGACTTCTCTTGCTGCACTGGGAGGCCACAGTGCTTGTAAGTGCATTATTCTCAGTTCTTAAGAGTTCATCTTTAAAACTGGAAAATATCATCCTGAGTGAGGTAACCCAATCACAGAAAAACACACGTAGTATGCACTCATTGATAAGTGGCTATTAGCCCAAATGCTTGAATTACCCTAGATGCACAGAACACATGAAACTCAAGAAGGATGACCAAAATGCGAATGCTTCACTCCTTCTTTAAAAGGGGAACAAGAATACCCTTGGCAGGGAATAGAGAGGCAAAGATTAAAACAGAGACAGAAGGAACACCCATTCAGAGCCTGCCCCACATGTGGCCCATACATATACAGCCACCCAATTAGACAAGATGGATGAAGCAAAGAAGTGCAGGCCGACAGGAACCAGATGTAGATCTCTCCTGAGAGACACAGCAAGAATACAGCAAATACATAGGCGAATGCCAGCAGCAAACCACTGAACTGAGAACAGGACCCCCATTGAAGGAATCAGAGAAAGAACTGGAAGAGCTTGAAGGGGCTCGAGACCCCATATGTACAACAATGCCAAGCAACCAGAGCTTCCAGGGACTAAGCCACTACCTAAAGACTATACATGGACTGACCCTGGACTCTGACCTCATAGGTAGCAATGAATATCCTAGTAAGAGCACCAGTGGAAGGGGAAGCCCTGGGTCCTGCTAAGACTGAACCCCCAGTGAACGTGATTGTTGGGGGGAGGGCGGTAATGAGGGGACGATGGGGAAGGGAACACCCATAGAGAAGGGGAGAGGGAGTGGCTAGGGGGATGTTGGCCCGGAAACCCAGAAAGGGAATAACAATTGAAATGTAAATAAGAAATACTCAAGTTAATAAAGATAAAAAAAAGAGTTCGCCTTTAAAGAAAATGACTGAGAAGATGTCTCTTGTGATGACTTAGCTGTCTGATATGGAAGGAAGAACTGCCCAAGAAAATCAGCTGGGCTTTGGCCATTAAAGTCTCTCCGGATATTTATAAAGTTTTACAGAAATTTGCCTGAATGCATCATCAAGCACCCTCTATAATTATGCTCAATTTTTTTTCTGTTTAGATGAGCTTATAAAGGTGGACTTCCTGACCCAGCCTAGCACACAGACTGTCCTGGGTTTGCTATGACATTTAGTGATGTTCTACTACTCTTGGGACTCCAAAACTGAAGCAGACCTACACACAGAAGCATTATCAGAGTGAGGCATTCTAAACATATTCTCCCGACACAATATAGTGTTTATCAGTGGCAATTAAGAAGACAGTTTTAAAGGAGTATGTCTGCAGGATGCCACAAAGCACACTTCAGTGACTACCAGAAGCTCTCAGATCATGAACACACATCCATCTCCCGATTGCAAAACTTTCTGTGACTGAGTGCCCTGTCAGAAATAGCCAGACTCCCCTCTGATAAGACTAGGGAAAGGAAAGCAAATGAGAAAAGCTAGAGCATCAGCTTGGAGAAATGGAGGTGGGCTGAGGGTGGTGAGGTCTAAAGGCTTCTAGGTTGCTTTAAATAGAGGGCCATCAGCACAACCTTCAGGGTTCCTGGTGGAAAAGACTCCACCAAGGCTTCCTGGGCTTTGCCCGGGTTTCTGTGGTATGGGCTGCTAGTGGCCTAGAAGTTGGCTTATGAGTGGGAAGTCAATCAGTACACTAGCCAGGTTAAAACTGAGAACACAGGACAGAGCAGCCCTGGGTGCTAAGCCTGCATGGGTCTGTCTGTGTCATTTCCAGGGGAATGTCTCTTCCTCTTTCTCCCTCTTCTTCTTCTCTGTCTTCCTCCCCTCCCTCCTCCTCCTCTTCTTCTTCCTCTTCTCCCCTTCCTCCTGTTTTCTTTCTTTCTTTCTTTCTTTCTTTCTTTCTTTCTTTCTTTCTTCCTTCCTTCCTTCCTTCCTTCCTTCCTTTCTTTCTTTCTTTCTTTCTTTCTTTCTTTCTCTTTCTCTCTTTCTCTCTCTCTTTCTTTCTTTCTTTCTTTCTTTCTTTCTTTCTTTCTTTCTTTCTTTCTTTCTTTCTTTTTTTGTTTGAGATAGATTCTTACTCTGTGTTCCTGGCTTGGAACTTTTGTGTGAGCCAGGCTGGCCTGGGGTTCATGGTGATCCTCCTGCTTCAGCCTGCTGACTGCATGGATTCTAGGTATGTATCACTATGTCTGGCTAATATTTTTTAAAGGTCACCATATTGAGAAGTGTTTGTTTTCTACATAATTGCTTGGGGAGTGGGGGTTTTGAGCATTCCATATTTCTGCTACCTGCCTTCTCATGTAGGGTGCAGTTAAAGCAGTGGTGGGTTTGACAGTGGGTACAGGAGTTCCTTTCCAACTATGACAAAGATCAGCTGTATAATCTTGACCAAGATCCTTAGCCTTTAGCTTCTTCATTGGTGAAGTATACAAAGCTTCCGTGAGGCTAAAGAGACTGTGGAACAAAGGCCCAGACAGTGGAGAGTTTTCTGATACTTGAATAACTGTATCCTTGACTGGAGGACTGATCACCATGTTGCTGCTATCCGCCATTGCTGGGCAGCAATGGGTCAGAAGAGCATGGTCAAATATGAATGGTGAGTTCCATCATTGGGAGAGATATGCCCAGGAAGCTAGAGAAGACAGGAGGCAGAAAGGAGACACCTCACCCATTGGATTAAGGCTTAGTTGAACAATTGGATAGTTTAAAAGCACACTGGTGACCACTGCCAAGATATGTTAGAAGGCCAGGGAAGCAGTCTGTGGTAGACTAATGTCTTGTACTGCCAGAAATTAATCACATTTAGAGAAGCATTTGCTGATCTGTGGCTGCCTTCCCTCTAGTTAGAACTCTCACACCCCTGGGTGAGCAACACGGGTAAACCTAATGGCAGTACAACATGGCGACAGGAAAAGTGCATGGATCCCAGCAGGATCTGGGTCATTTGAGCGAGGCCATAGTGGAACAGCAGGATTTGGGTCATGTGAGCGAGGCCATCTTGGAATAGCTGGTCTTAGCCTGGCCATTGGAGGGATGACCATCCCAGAACTGCACCAGTAGTAACTGTCCAGTAAGACCCAAAGTTTTCAGCTCGTGCAGCAAGAAAGAAACACAGCAGGGCAGCATGTGGTACGTTTTCTCATGACCTTTTCAACACAATTGCTAGGTGTATCGGGAGGAGCTCGATGAGTTAGTTTCTCCTATGTCGATGAGGATGTAGGCACTGTGGAGTGAGTGGCTAGAGCTCTGGCCAGGTAGAGGTCAGCCCTTCATACAGCAGGGATAGTTTGGCTTTCTCTATCCAGAACAAGCAACTGGATCCTGTGAGAAGGGTCATGTCACCAAGCATTGTGGCAGGGGTCAGGGAACTAAAGCATACTACCCGCAGCTAGGCCACTGCTTCTTTTCTATAAGGAAAGTTGTTGGCGCAGGGCTACCCCCATTCCATCCCACAACTTCCTGTGGGTGGCTGGAGGAGGAGCAGGGCTGAGTCATTCTGACAGAGGCCTTACACATCTTCAAAGCCTAAAATACCTACCATATGGCTCTCCACAGGAACGATTTACCACCCCTGGCCTACAGCAGCCCAGGTGGGGCTGAGATGAGCCTTAACGTGAGTGTAGAAGGAAATAGGCTGGGTTATTTTTGTCTTAAGGAGTGAGGAAACGCTGAAAGAGCGTTTTCAGCGGCACTGGAGCTGATGTCACCTCGTTGTTGTATAGCAGCTCTAGTCAAGTTCATGAGAAGATTTGCAAGAACTAAAGCATGGCTGGGAGTAGTAGGTACCAGGCACCATTCAACCTGCTGAGTACACTTGAAGTACGTATGTATGTATGTATGTATGTGTGTATGTATGTATGTATGGTGCACTACCATATGTATCAGGCACTATTCCATAATATATGGTGTGTACCTCGGAATTACATGAGCAATGATGCTTAATAGATACCAAGTATCGTTCCACATGCTATCTACATGGGAATTCAGTATGTACTATGTACCATTCCGCATGCAGTACAGAGCAACTAAGTGTGTCTAGTGCTTAGAAGGTGCTACATGCCTCTCCACATTCAGCATACATGGGAACTGATTTCATATCCCCCATAATACTGTGATGAAGAGTACACATCTCTATGTGATGGCATGTTTTGATTCTTATTTTCAATTAGATTAAGAAATGCCTAGGGCATTGAGAAAGCACAGTTCTTGAGTTTTCAGAGAGGATTAGCCAAGGGGGAAGGACCTGCCTGTAAAGTATAACGTCATGTGCTCTGGATGCAGATTCAATAGTAAGGAGAAAGAAGGAAGTCTGTCAGTCGCCGGCTGCTCCTTTCTCTGCTTCCTGATCCTCTGAGATGTGAACAAGCAGCCCCCCGCCACCTTGTAAGGATGTGTTGTACCTGCCAATGGTAGACAGATAGACCTTCCTTCCATTAAAGCCCCCTTTTGTCAGATTTTCAATCATAAAGACTCGAAAAATAATGAATCCATCCCATTTTTCCAGGTGTGTAAACAGCAGGAATGTTTGCCCATGACCATCAAGCTGGGAGTAGCCTCACTGGGATTAGATTCCTGGAATCCACAGTGTAGGCACTACAATCTCAGAAATCCTAGAATTCACAGTGTAGACTCTATACTCTCAGGAAGCCAATGATGAAAAACACGACTCAGGTCAAAATTGTTCATAAACCATATGTATATAATATACGTTAGATACATGGTATCACTAGGTATCCATATCTGGCTTCAAGGTCATGATCCTCCTGCCTCAGCTTCCCAAGTACTAAAGTCTAGGAATGAATCAGTACATCTGGGGTAGCATTGTATTTGTAGCATTGTTTTTATATTGCTAAACATTTGACTAACCACGCTTTCACAGTTTGTTCCCTTTGTGCTCTAGAAAACATGTCCCTCAACTGGAAGTCCCCTAAATGGGACATCCCAGGGGTGTGTCTAGTGGCTTTGTTACTGTGGTGATGTTGTGTCAACATAGCAGTTACAAACTGTCCCTAGCAGCAAACCACACCCATTCATTAAGTTCTGACCATCATCATTTGTCTGCCGTGGTGCCTAGCAATGCCACCTGGTCCCTTGGAAGATTGTCCCCAATAATGGTAAGGTCATCGTGGTCACGGCAAGCAGAAGCCATGACAGGCACTACTTTTATTTACTTATTTTGAAGCAGGGTCTCAAATCTCTCAATCTGTTCCTAAACTTGCTATGTAGCTAGGGATGACTTTGAACTTTTATCCTCCTGCTGCCAGTGCTAGGATGACAGACAGTTTCCTCCATGCCAAGGTTAAACAGTGCCAGAGATGAAACCTAGAGCTTTACACATGTTAGGACAGCAGTTTCCTAGCTGAGCCATAACCCTGAAATCCCTTGTTACTCCTTGAGAACATACTCTGGGTTCTGTTTGGGAATTCTACTTCAGAGCAGAGGCTTCCACCTCGAATCATGACCCTGCATCTCCAGAAGAGCCAGATGAACCAGGGGCCCATAGCCTTTGTCAGTAGTCAAAGTGGTACAGACACATGACTTCATGGAAAGCTCTAATTAAACAGAGGAACTTCGAAGAAGCTGTAATAAGGCCATCATCTTACTGTTAATATAGAGACAGTCTCTAACATAATCAGCTTGTTATAGACGTAACAGAAATTGTCTATCTGTATCCCAAGGATAGCTATCACAAGGGTGTGGCTAGTGGCTTTGTTGCCATGGTGATGTTGTGTCAATATAGCAGCCACTGGAAGTGAAAAGAAGTGGGCAGTGGGAGTGTCAGTTGGTAGAGTGCTTATCCGATATTCATGAGACCCTAGCTTCAACCTCCAGTAACCTCCAGACGCCCTCACCCACACCCTTCCAAGACACAGCCATACAGTCTGCTTTTACTAATCCACAAGTATAGCAAAGATTATGAAGTATTGTTTATACAAGATACAAGTTAGAAATACTTTATATGACAGAGTTAATTAATATATAAGAGCTAATAAATACCTTATTGGATATAATTAATAAATTGCAATATAAACACAGCAACTATGTTGATTGTATCACCCCAAAAACTGTATAGTTGTGTAAATTTTGACTATGGAATACAATTAAATATAAAAAACAGATTAAAGTTGTATACACCATATACGATTTTATTTTATAAAATCAAAATCTATAAATCCACATAAATGTTGAATTTTAACAGATTTTTCTCTGGGGAATAACCACGTTGTCTTCTATTTTCCAGAGAGTAACTGTATGATGGTTTAAATAACCAATGAGATTGTATTTTATACTTAAATATTTCTTTTTTCCTGGGTACATTATTGATTTATCTTCTTGTTTTCACTTCTTTGGGGTTTTACTCTATTTTTCTAAGCCAACTCAAATGCAGAGTGAAATTTTCCTACCCGTGGGGAAAGGTAGATCGTTTCTCACCACCCCCCAGCATTCAGTGGTCAATGTGTGCACAGGCCGGGAACTCCAGGACCTGATCCAGTTCACGGCTCTGATTAAAGGCTTTCCCATCCCAAGACTCAGGACCACTTATGTGAGTCTATCAGACATCTGGGCTGCTGAGGTGTATTTTGTTGTTGGTTTTTTTTTTTTTTTTTTCTAAAGAAAGTCAGAGTCCCGAAGTAAAGCAGGAGGTCAGAAGACTAGCCAAGCAGGAGTGGATGCGAATAGTCTGTGCTGTACAGCCAATGAAACCGCTTACTCTGCAGATGGAGCCTCGACCCGGGGGTGGGGGTACCAGCCTGATGCTGCCTTCCCAGGTATCATGCAAGCAGGAAGCTACCACACCTTCTTCAGATTTCTGGGCTTGAGATAACTGAAACTTGTTTGGAAATCAAGGAGCATGTTTTGGTGTTTGCTGCATGCTATTAAGCACCCACCCTGACAGAACCAGGGAAGAGAGCAGGGCCTGTCCTGGTCATATTCATGAGAAATAGAGCCACGCTGAGGCCCACCTCAAGCCAATGGTTCCCACAACATAGCCATTTCCTCATATTGCTACTCGGAGCTGCTCCCATCAAGGCTGCTCAGACCTACTGAAGCTAGGCTGGGCCGATGACTGGTTCAGCTATTGGCATGCTACTCTGGACACCTCGTATGCCCTTTTCTTCTCTCTCTTCTAGAACCCCGCCTTTGAACATAACCTGGATCAGCACAGAACAGAATAGAGACTCCCTAGCCAACATCGACACTTCCAGAAACAGACCTGAGCCAATCCACAGCTGACCAGAGACCAATGAAAAATCACGCTTTTTGATTTACAGACCAAGACCAGGGGAGCCCGACTGAGGCCCAAGGGATTGTGAGCAGAGTAAAGGGCTGTGGCATGAACGCATGAAGAAATCCATGTCCATGGCATGCTAAACCAGAGCTCCTGGCCAACACGTATAGAAACTGCTCGTGCTCATAAGCCCAATGCCACAGGCCCCGCAATGTTATCCTAGCACCCTGATAGTGTAAATGAATCATGCAGTCTAGATATTAAACCCAGACCTGAACGGCCAGATAGAGAGAGCTAGACAGCAGCTCTGTGGAAGAGCTGGCTTAAGACTCCACAGTTCCTCGGAGACAGGTCCATGGATAAATCACACCTGCCTGTGAGTCACTTTTGGTTTCTTTCTTATGATTACATGGCCTCTTTCACTCAGGTACGCCTCTCGGACTTGATAGTTGTCTAGCGCGATTCAAGCAGCTATCTCCTCTCTGACACACGTTCAGCCTCCAGTGCTCTGTGGGCAGAAGCTTTAATCCGACTCGGCTGAATTTACAATGCATCTACAGTAGCAAGTCCGTACAGGCTGAAAATCAAAGCATAATTCAAAGGCCATAGAAGCCTGAGGAGGCAGCCAGGAGATAAATCCCAATTTCAACCTTGGCTCGACTGCAAGTTGTTTCAGTGGACTGTCAATCATATTTAAAAATAAAATAGGACTACAAAGACACCAGATGGCATGTCCCGAGAGCAACAGTGCCATGCTACTCAGGACTCCTTCACAAGGTTCTTAACAAGAAAGAACTTGTGCTAGTGTGTGTGGGGAGGGGCAGTGTGTTTTCAAGGCCCAGCCGTGTTTGGCCTCAGTCACTCATTTGCAGACATTTCTGCACTTTAAACTAAAGAAAGGCAAGCAGAAGACGGAGACTGTGAGACGTAGCCAAGCTACAACCCCAGCTGGAGGTGACACTGTAGCCGTCAAACTCGCTTGTTTCTGGAGTAGGAGAGGTCACTTCTGAGAGAAAACGAGGGAGTGAGGCACTGGGGTACTCACCTTGCAGCCCTCGCAGGCACTGACGCCATAGTGGTAGCCCGATGACTTGTCCTGGCAGACGAAGCAGGGCTTGTACACCCGAGGCGGCGGAAGTGGAGATGGGGGGCTCGGGACGAGCTCCTCAGAGCTGGTACTCTGCGTCTCGATGGCTGCAGCAGAGACGAGAGGGAGAGAAGACAAGAGAAAGCACATTTTCAGTCTCTTTAGGTTTTCCCCAGTCAATTCCAACATCCATGCTCCAAGCTCAAGCAAGAGCCCTAGCGGGACTAAGCTCACAGAGGTCATTGTCCTTAGGCAGTGGGGACACTGACCGACCCCTGCAAAAGCAACCTCACATGTACCTAATTTAGAGTTCCCAGACACCATGAGGGTGATGAATACCGAGTTACGTGTGAGAAACAGAAATTCAAGTCAAGTCCCTTAGGTAGAGCCTTGTCTAAGACCAGAAGGGGTCAGGCAGAACTGAAGTCCAAGCCCTGAACCGCTCTCCTGTTTCCCCCAGCTTTCCTTCAGCTGGAGTCTTGTCTGAATTGTTTGACGCTATTGCTCACCTAACCCAAAGTTATTTATTTTTTATGACAAAATAAAGAAACCCGGAGCCCTGTGGGTCCATGGGGCTGAGCTTTTGCTATGTGGCTATAATGAATAAAAGTCATGACCTTGGGAAAGCTCAGTACTGATTTGAGCTGGCCCTGGGCCTGCAGCACCAAGAACCCCGAGCTTAGAAAGCGTAGCCTCTGGCCTGTGCCGGGAAAAGGTGCACTGTCATAAAGCCCCAGGTCAGTGTGTAGTTCGAGTTGGAGGCGGTATAGGGCACGACTAACTTCTAACTTGTCCACAACTGGTTTCTAAACATTCGTTTAGTTTTCAGAGGAAAGGTGGGTCACTATTATAAGCCCAGCTAGCCTCCAACTCCCAATTCCTCTGCTGCTGCCTCCCTGATGGCAATGCCACCATGCCTGGCTTTTTATCCCACACTATAAACCACACGATCATTATTTCCATTATCCAACCACTCAAACGCCACTGAAATGGAAACCCGTGGAGCTTGGACTAGATTGTTCTTCCACCGAAGTCAGAATGGGGGGCTGCCCTTCCTTACTGATGGCAAACAGAACCCATATGATACGAGGAGCGTAATTGGAGGGGGTCACATGCTTTTCCAGAATCTTCCACTCTCCAAATCGCTCCACAATACACAGAGTATTCCCAAGATGATCAAGTTTCTAGTTGTTGCTCTTCTCCAAATCGAGCTGGTGAAATGTCCTCTGGACAAGTTTCTTGTGCAGTCGCAGTCACAGCAGCCAAGTTCCTCTACTTGTTGAGCCTGATGCTCACCCAGGCTGTCTTACCAGGGACACAGAGTACCCCATATTGTACACAGTTGGCTTGGCTGTGGTAGCCCTTTCCTCAGCCTCCCTGAGCCCGTATTTGCCGCCCTTGTATTGGTTCAGGTTAAGATAAGAAGGTTCAAATTAATTTGTCATCTGCCATCAGGTCACAGATAAGGTCAGACTCCTTGCCCTACTCTGACGGGGCTGTCATGACATTCTTTCCGCAAGGTTCACCTCCCACGATTCCCTCATTTTCCGGGTTCTAAACAATCACTTTCAATTCTTCTTGTGAACAAGACAAGCTTGCATAGCAATGAGAGACACCATCTCTACAGCCATGCCTGCAAGTGCAGCCATGTAGGGGAGGCCCAAGCTTCATCTCAGGAGCTCTGGGCTGGGTGAGGAGCCCCGACAGACCCTGTGCCAAGCAGGTGAGAAAATAAGCAGTCTAGCCATTTTCCTCACCTACCTAGTCCAAGGCTATTGTTACCTCTCAGAGTGCCATTCTCTCAGAGGTGCCTTCTGTGACGAATGTGTCCTCACTGTGGAAGGGAGTGTTGCTCCGTGGTAGAGCTTCTGCCTGACTTGTGTCACAGAATGGGTTCAATACTCAATATAAAATCAAAGGACAGAAGAAAACTAATAAAAGGCCCCTTCTTATCCCTGGTCACTGGGTCATATTATTTTATTTTATTTTCTGTAAAATTTTAACTGCTGACAAAATTTCGAAAGTTCTTTTTTTGTTTAAAACTTGATATTTTATGATTGCCCCCTCCCTCCCTCCACACAGCCAGTTCCAGTCCTGTGAGGCCAGGAACTCTAAATGCTCTACTTATAGCTGTGTGCCAGACCTGGGTCTTCCTATAGAGCAGGCGATCAATAAAACACTGGTTGAACTGATTCACGAACTTTCCCCTCCCCCTTTCTTTTCAAACGCTAAGAGCTCTTCTAAGTAGCTACATGATAAAATTTGAAATCAAAAAGCATTCTTATACTCATTTGCTTCCTTAAAAAAGCAATTAGCCCTTTGGAACAGAATCAACTATAATTATAGTATTTTCATAATTCATAGGGATCTTTGAATGAATTCACTTGGGGTAGTCTGAGTCCGAGTAGATAAATCCATTATGATCTTTTCAGGTTAGATCCGAGGACAGAGATGAAGGCATCAATCTCGAGCACCAACTTCTTCTGGCACAAAGAAGCCTTGGCTCTGGGGTTTGTGGTCCAGAGGTGCCAAGTGTCCAGCAGACAGGGAGGGACTTGCTTGGGAAGTCACTGACACTTGCCAAGATCAGGTCTTAATGGAAAATATTTTCACACTCTTCCATGTCCCTTCAAAGGCTGACCAGGAATCATGGCATCCACGAAAAAATGGTACCTGTTGAACTTAACACATTCATCTTTGTAAAACTGTAAGGAAGTTGAGGCATGAGTGTGTGTGGGCTCCCAGGCATGCATCTCACAGCCTCTCCCCTTAGATACCCACTGTGGTCTTGGGGCACCCCTGCAAGACTTTTTTCCATGCTCTTAAATGCTTTTGTTTGCCTACTAAAGTGGAATTATACTGAGACTGGGGCCCTGTTTAGTTTCTGACATCATGACTGTAGTTCCTTGTTAGTATTTTTCCTCCAAAGCATCTCATCTCACAGGAATGAAGATCTACACAGATCACCCCAGTGTATTTCTATCCATTTCCTTAGCGTACATTCTCAGAGTCCTTGGTCCTGCCAAGGTTGGACTCCCAATGTAGGGGAATGTGGGGGGACAGGAAGAGGGGTGGATGGGGAGGGGAACACCCTTATAGGAAAAGGGGAGGGGTATGGGATAGGGGGCTTATGTCTGGGAAACTGGGAAAGGGAGTAATATTTGAAATGTAAATAAAAAAATATCCAATAGAAGAAAAAATATCAGAATTGTAATTATTAATTTTAACAGAGATGATATTTCAAAAACACTTTTGTTAGCGTTTAATTCATGCTGACAAACTGACTTCTAGGAAGGCTGCCCCCTGTCACGGCCTTCGATCCCATGCACATCCTCCAGGTCAGGTTGGGGTGCGTTTCTGTTCTTACATCAACGGCTCTGCGGGCCCCTCAACAGGAGCACTCTGCCCTTCACGTGAACGGGGCATGAGCTCCATTGAACAGTTACTCTGGTTCGTCTCAGAGAGTAGTAAATCGAGTTCTGTCAGGGCCGGACTCAGTTGTCATAGCCATGCCCTGAATATCAAAAGTGGGTGATGAATTTCTATAAACACGCCATTCCAATACCTGTCCTGAGGGGAACTCTGCATTTTATCTTCCCACTGAGGAAACAGAAGGGGAAGTGAGCTAATCCCACACAGTGTGAGAAACAGGAGGGTAAGGAGAGGCCTGTAGACGTACAAAATCCCTAAAGGTTTTAACATTTCAAAGAGGCTGAGAAGAGCCGTCTGTGGATGAGCAGCATTTATAACGGCGAATAGACAGAGAAGGCTTTTCCGGAAATCTCTTCCAAGCAAGCAACTGAGTGCTGCACTTGGATCCTCACCAACCGGCATGGCCACTGGCCTGTTCACCACACCACAAAGGACTCCCACACCCTCATTCGGAGCCTGGTTGCTTGAAACCAGAAGGACCTGCATTATGCTAGGCTGTGTTGTGGGCTCTGTGAGGCTCCAATGAGCATGGCATGATGAGGCAGACCTTTCTTCCCAGCTCTTTAGGAGGCTGAGGTAGGAGAGGAAGGTGGGAAGCCTGGGCTACGGAATGACTTCAGAGCCCTACCTAGGAAGCTCAATGAGATCCTGTCTCAAAATGTTAAAAAAAAATACCAAAAAATCTGCTGTAGTTAAATGCCTAGTATATGTGGGACCGTGGGCGGAATCCCCAGTATAAAAAGATTAAATGTGTTTTTATGTAGTCTATGGTTCTATGTTTCCTCTATGTGACCTACAGTGCTTAAAGTGGCAGGAAACCGAAGGGACTAAAATGAAAATTTTCAAAAGAACTGTGGGTAAACGTTCCAGTGCATGCTCTAGAAGGGACACCAGGGAGTGGCACCAAGATAGAAGAGGAAGGAGGATTTCCGTGGATCTGCCTGGTCTCGAGTACAGCACAAAAACACTGTGGTGGAGTTTACCAGCCTTCTTCTTGTTAGCTGCATGCTTACCTTCCTTCCCACAAAGAGAGGAGAATCAGTGGGGGACAAAGGTGGCTCTCCTTCCAAGGGACAGTTTTCGTATTTAAGGTGGATTCCCTTTTACTGAACACCTTTGGTACTTAAGGTGGATACAGATGGCTTAGCCATTGATCTGTTCACCATCACCCTGTTTAAATCAATAATCTATTAGTCCCTTTAAATTAGAGCTGGATTCGTCAAATGCCCTTGAGAGGCCTCAAACATTTTCTCCCTTATTCCAAGCAAGCACAATCAGTCTACAGAATGATAAAAATTTTGCAGGGAAACTCTGCCGGCTCAGCAGACAATGCGTTCTGTATTAGCTCATTCAGCAGTTTCAAACGGGCCAAAAAAGCAGCTGGTAGAGTTCCCACGGGGAAAGACGCTCGTGACATCCAATAAAGCAGACGCACCGCAGCCATCCCGGTAGACCGCAGGCTAGGGAGTCAGTCTCGGAGGAACAATTCCCATCCACCCCTCGCCTCCTGCTTTTCTCCATTTCCTTCCTGACTGACTCTGTCCCATCAGGTCACTGCCTCTCCAACCAGCAGCATCATCCAATTGCAAACCAGATGGGGAGCTGGCTTCTTTGCTAGGGCACGGGTAGGGAAGGGGAGCCTGGCTGTAGAGCTGAGGAATGCCTGGGCCTACGGTCATATAGAAGCCATGTCCACATCAGAGAGGCTGACAGCCCTGCTTGGCGATACATGTATCTTGGGGACTGGGGACTTTTGAGAACTAAGAAGGAGCCAAACTTGCAGTTAGAATATTTGTACCCCACCAGTACTACAGCACTCACGGGCTGGTCCTTGAGGAAAACTTAGTGATCTGCTTGCCTTGCCCTTCTCTCTTTCTCCCTCCCTCTTTCCCTCCCTCCCTCCCTCCTTCCCTCCCCCTCTCCCTTCTTTCCTTCTTTTCCGTATGTTTCTTGTCATGTGTAGCACAGGCTAGCTTCAAATTCACCACGCTGCTAAGGCTGGCTTTGAACTCTTGACCCTCCTGTCCTACCCATCAGTGTTCCTCAAAGTATGGCCCACAGTAGGAGCACTTCACAGTTAGGAGAGATGGTGCATGACTTCTCAGCTAGTCTGTGGTGAAGGGCCATTCCCTAGCTCATCTTTCATAAACGGACCAAATGCAATCAAAACTACATTAGAGACTGCGGAAAGCAAAGACCATTCCAAGGCAACAACTAGAAACTAGCTCGAAGAGACAAAAATCATACCTTCAGTTTGGTGGAAAAGGTCTGCCCCTCTCCCACTGGGACTGGCAGCAAAGACCAGCACAGAGAACCCACCTGCCCACCTCGGCTGCTGGTGAGATCTGTGCCCACTGAGCCAGCACAAAAGCCCAGCCAGTACCACACAGAGGCAGCACTCGTAAACACTGCCGGAAGCGTAGGGCTTGCTTCAAAGCAAAAAGGAAAAACCTTAAAACAGAACAGAACCCAAAACACAGCTGCCCCTTAAGTGGGTATTGCACTCAATGGCTGGACTCACCTGGGAAAACACAGTATAAATGTCCCTTTGTCAACAAACCTGAGTGTGGCTTAAGTACACAGAAGGTCTCCAACAATAGCTGCTTGACAATTCCTTTCGTGCTTGGCATTTTTTCTAAAGGTTAGATTAAGCAGATAACAGGTTTAAGAGCTCAGTAGACCCTTTGGCCTTTGTGAGAGCTAATTTACAGCCCACTAGCCCCTGTTGACAGATTACAGGCTCCTATGTTTGGCTTGATTAGAGACAGGCAGGCAGGCGGCAGGCATCAGGCACCATGAAAGGCCTACCCCTTTACTAGAACCTTCTGATTAAGACAGGGTTTGAAGGCAGCCTCTGGGCAGCTGATACTTACGTGGAAAAGCAGCTGGAAAGCAAAAGGCATTTCCTGCACAGCCCCTGGGGACTTTGGAGCCTAACTCTGGGGTATGCGGGTAGGACTCGTTGCAGCTAATCAAGGGCAAGCGGCACGTTGCATTTGGTCAAAACATGCAGTTAGGTTTGATTTTTGTTGGCACCAGAGAGCCAATCTGGGTCCCCCGCCCCCCTCCATTTTTTCTGAGGATTCTCTGCAGGATCGCAAAGTCCACTGGCTCAGCTCACATACAGAGGGGAGAAAGTCAAAGGAAACGCCAAAGTTCAACTAAAGTACAAGTAATTAGAACCAGATTCAGCCGTTGCATATGCGCATGCGTGGGCGCGCTTGCATAGCCTTTTTATTAACTTGTCATTTGCAGGCCTAGGGACCCTGGATGGGATGTGTGGAAAACTCTGCACCAACCATGCCTGGGGAGAAGGCTCATGGGCCTCGAAAAAGGTGCTTTGTAAGCCTGCAGTTCTCTAGGAGGGCTGGTCCTGAAGTGATGCAGTCCTAGGAGGCTTCACAGAGAGGTGGACAGCAGCAAAGGGAAACCCCACCACAGCTTTAGTGTCCTGGCTGAGTAACCTGCAGGTGACCCCGGCCGGCACTGTGTGTGCTTGCCCTAGTCAGCGCTGACACTAGAGAAGCTGGAAAAGAGGTGTGAGACTCTCCCCTACTATGACCATGCATGTAACAGGTGCTGAACATAAGGCAGGGGTTGAAAAGCTCCGTGCTGGGTTGGGGATTTAGCTCAGTGGTAGAGCGCTTAGCGCAAGGCCTGGGTTCGGTCCTCAGCTCCAAAAGAAAGAAAAGAAAAAAGAAAAGCTCAGTGCTACAGACTGATTTCTGAGCCACTAAAGGAAGCCTTTGCTTTTCATAGGATAGTGCCTGATCCTCATCTGGATGATGTGTTAGGGCATAGAACCCAGCCTGCCCCGAGACTGTGGACCACCTGGCAATTCCTCTGCACATTAATATCTAGGTTCTCTAACATAAAAAGGTCATCCACTATCCTCATCACCTCCCAATTGATTCCATTTTTCTGGGTCTACTTGGTTTGGGAGTGTTTCAAGCCTTAAGATGTAGGCTTTGTGGAATTAGCTTGTGATAACCCAGGAACTCAATTCTTGCTCATGAATTTGGCTGTGGCTTCTACCTGATGCTGTAAGAAACCTGAAGGAACAGTATCTGTTGTCTACTGGGTAGTGGTCTTGCTAACCCATCACCCCTCCCTAAAACCATGGGGGAGAGAAGGAACAGGGGCTCTATCCTGTGTTGAAACAGATTCTGCTCTCTTTAATCCACACAAATAATTTCCCAACACTGACATGATTCAAGTTCTGGGTCTCAAAAGAGAGAGAGGCTACTGTTCAGCTCGTGACCCCACCTGTATGAGCTCACCACCAGTTGAGACATCACTCTGGGGAATGACTTTCACCATAGTTAATGATGTCATACTTTCACAGAGGACCACAACAACATGACACCTATATTTCATCTTCATCCCATGCATCCACTTCAAGGAACATAGGTGAAGGGTCCTTTACAAGGTGTTCTGTGTGAGGCTGTTACCTGGGACATCTTAAGTCAGCTCAGGACAGGGTTCAAATAGACCTTCCCTGAAAATCACAAGAGGCTGACATTTCTGTGTATTAATGATCAGGCTGGAGACAGCCTTACATCGAGAGAACACACCCTGAGTGGCCTCAGGAATCAGGTCAGCATGGGACCATTGGGGCCAGAGTATCAAGATCCCCTAGAGAGATTACCCCAATGACACATGGGTCTGTTCCACATTCTACTTCTAAATCAGGAGTCTCATGGCTTTTAAGATGGCATTGTACTAACATTGTTTTCATACACTCAGCTATCCCATGTGGAAAGTAGACTCAAACACAAACATTAAGGCATCCATGATGCAGGCACACCTTTATGTGTGTACTGAAGGCCAGGTTGTCGTCAGCCTGACAGAAAAGTAGCAGGAAAGCCGGTGTGGTGGCTCGCATCTGTCAAGGTTGCACTCCGGAAGCTGAGGCAGGAGCATTATGAGTTCGAAACCAGTCTTTGCTACAGCGAGTTCAGGATAGCTGGGGCTATACAGCAAACTCTTGTCTCAAAAATAAAATAAAAGTTAAAAGGAGGAAAATGAAAGCATTGGGCAGGTGATTTTCAGAAAGCAACATTGAAGTCCTCTTAGCCATACTCTGCCAGGGTTATGTCCTGAGGCGGCATCGGCATGAATAACTCATACAAGAATTTAGCCAAACCGCTCTTCTCAGAAGCAGGGCTCTACTTGGTTGCATATATGTTCCCTGGAGGTTTTCTGTTATTTCTTACGGGTATATACCATGTGTACAGCCTACAATGACCGTGAAGCTAATTTAACTCTCACAGTACAGGTTTTTGTGATGATGTCATGCACCTGTATAGACTTTGTGGTAGAGATTGTAGGAGTTCATGGCCTTGGCTCCCACATCAACTAAACTTCACCTCCATCTACGACACGTGAACTCAGTAACTGTGTTGCTTCCTTTATTTCTCTTAGCCCCACTGGTTCCTTCCTGAAGATTCAGATAACCCTAAAACTCTGGTTGGTGAGTGAAAAGCAATATTTGGAACTTGTCTAGCATCCAGGAAGGGCTCACGGTGTCCTGGGTCTTAATGGACCCTTCCTGCAAACGGTTTTCTTCCACCTTCCTGATTCTAAGGCAGCGATTCTTAATCAGCGCCACCGTTTCCTGTAGGGACACTGATGTATTCTGGGCTGTTGCCGTGGGGTCTGTTGTTTGAGAGTTGGGGGCCAACAGCCTCTGCTCTAGGACTAAGACACAAGTGGGCAGACAAATCAGCAAGCCACAAGTGCCACATGCTAAGATCAGTGACCACGAGATGGCACAGGTCTAAAGGGGGACTGACAACCACACCACCCTTCCAGCAGGATTTCCACCCAAGCCAGGCAATGTTACTTCTTGTACACAGTGGCACTGGAGCTGGGCTCCTCCTTTCCCTGCCCCACCGGCTCTCGCAGGCTGCTCTACCCGTCAAGTGCCTTCTGTGCGTCTTTCTTATAACCAACTCTATGTTTGTGTCAGAGCTGTTTTGGCTTTCTATACTAAAAGAGTGACTAAAGACAAACCCAGCCAGGAACTCTAGTACCCTCGAGACAGAGTCATCAGATATGGTCTAAGACATCTCACAGGGCCTTTCCTCCAAACACAAAATGGCTTAACCCAAAATTACAAAGAATGCTGAAGTGGGAAAGGCTGAGCAAGGTGAAGAGAGTCCTCGTAGGAAGGCATTGGAGAGGGATGCAGGGGATCACAGAGGTAGTTTCCTCGTAGCTCAGCTAAGTGAGGACAGAGAGCATTGGTAGTCACCTTGGCTCTTATGGCTAGCATCCATTCTGCAGGCTGAGGGGTGTGTGACTACTGAGTCCTAAAGTGTGTTTTTCAATGGCTACAGCGAGGAGGCATGGAAACACACAGGAATGGCCGCTGTCTCTTGGTTATTAGAGCGCTGAGACAGAAGGATAAGGTCGATGTGTTAATACGGCTCACAGTCACCACAGGAGTGACAAGTGCCTCTGGGGCTTCACCAAATAACGGCACCAGCAAGAGTAAACAGGTTTCAGTGAAGCAGGTGGCAGGCTAGTCACCCACAAGCTGTACTAAAGCTTCCTGTACGCATTAATTCCCAGGGGGGAGCCTAGAGAGCATTGGATATAGCAGCCTTCTAGAAGTAAGAATTCAGAGGCACAGGGTGGAGAGGCAGCGCAAGCTACTAGCAACGGAGGCCAGGGAACTGTTGGACATGTCTCTTAACTTGAATTGTCTTGGGTTCAAGAGTACAAGAGTCAGGGATCAGGTGAAGATGGTCATATGCTTGTAAGACTTCTATGGCTCTCGCAGGCCACTCTGCCCCGTCAAGTGCCTTCTGTGCTTCTTTCCTACAACCAACTTTATGTGTGTGTCAGAGCTGTTTTGGATTTCTGTACTAAAAGAGTGACTTAAGACAAACCCACCCAGGAACTCTAGTACCCTCGAGACAGAGTCATCAGATATGGTGACATCAGCAGAAAGACAGGGAGAAGGGAATGATGCGGGTTTTTTGTTTGTTTGTTTGTTTTGTTTTGTTTTTCTGGGTTGGGGACCCGAGCAGTTAGTATAGGGCCTCATGGTCCAGCCACTCACACATCAGGCTGTCCCCTCACTCCTGCAGGCACCACATGTCCAAAGTTAACTTGGAGCGGCACTCTAGTAGCCAAGAATCAGCTGCTGTCCTGATTCCTTGGATATTCTGAAAGCCCATCTTTCCAGAGGGGTGTCTTGTTTGAGGGTTGGGGTTGAGAGTATTAGCCTTGGGGCAGACCTTCCTGGATTCAAAGCCCATGTGTTTCAGAGACGTTCCTTAGTTTCCCAGCCTCACTTTCTACGGGTGCAAAATAATAGCATGCCCTCACGGAATCGTCGAGGAGATTAAAACGCACATCATTATAAAGCACTTGGCACAGGGCCTGAACAGAACAGAGTGCCGCCACTTAGGCGGGCGATTCTGGGGCAGGGGGTGTCAATGTTCTTCCCCTTTTGAGCTTCCTCCTGGCTGCTGCTGTCCTATCTTGATTGGTTAACCTCCTCTTCCACTTTCCCCGCCCACAACAATTTCCTCTCCTAACAGAACCGAGAGAGCCTTCGGAAGAACTTTAAGCGGAGCAAGCCCTGTTCCCTAGTTTCTCACAGAGTGTTCCTTTCTTCCCAAGCCTATGGACATCCGTCCAAAACTCTGTGCTTCCACTCTCTCCCATGACTCACCCTGATGGGTCTCCATTTCAGGCTGCCAAGCACCCCTAGAGTCCATACCTATAATCCCTGCACTTGGGGTAGGGTGCTGAGGCAGGAGGATTGCTGTTAGTATAAAGCCACCTCAGGCTAATACGTGGTTCCCTGTCTATAAAAACAATCAGCCAAACAGACAAACAAACCAATTAATGGACTATTTCATTTAGGCGGACAAGGCAACACGGGCAGGCATGACTAGCCAGTGTCACAGCTAGACCAAACAGGTTATGAGGGAGACTGCCTACACAGATAGACAATGAGAAGAGAGCAGACAGCCTGCCAGTGCCTGGCAGGGGAGGATGGGATGGACCCACACTGTGCTCACAGGAACACCACTAGCCACCCAACAGCTTGGTTGATTTGCTCTTCTAAGTTGTAGGTGGACAATCAGGAGAGTGAGACAGCTGTAGCCTGCCCTCGGCTGATAGGGTCTGCCCAGGATGATGATACTCTGCACTGGTAGATGTTAGCGCTATGTTATCACTTCACTGCCCTATACGCTTTCTGGTAATAAGGATGCTGGAGAAATGGACCAGGTCACAGGAAGTGCTGTAATTCACACAAGGAACATCAAAGCCTAGAGGCTACACGGTGTAACCTCATAGACAGAAACTGGCTTGCTGTAGGACCCACCTTCTCATATCCCCACATGTAGATCTTGTACTGATAAAGCACATCCTGATTCTTGGGGGCCCTGCTTGGTTTTGTAAGGGTTTGTTAGTTTGTTCATTTGAGACAGGGTTCCAGAAAACATGGAACTCAGGGTGGTTCTTTTGTCTTAGCCGCGCAAATATCGCGATTAAGGCATGGCCTGCCATGACCTGCTCGGTTTTTAAGTTTTAAGGCAAATTTGGAGATAACAAATGACACAGAATAAACATGTCAGGGAACTGTGGCCTTCACAGCTTCTGTCCAAACAGCCGGGATCTGTTGCTGGGGAGTGTGCAGACATCTGCAAAACGTGACTGATAGGTGTGGCCTGACCACAGCCCAGATTAATCTAATCTGCTGACCTATGCATGCAGATAAACTAAACTCCTCCTACTAACAGCGTCCCCACCATATCTTAGGGTAAAATTCATGAATTCTCTCACTTCAGAGAGAGACAGAGACAGAGACAGAGACAGAGACACAGAGACAGAGACACAGAGAGAGACAGAGACAGAGACAGAGAGAGAGACAGACAGACAGAGACAGAGACACAGAGAGAGACAGAAACAGAGACATAGGGAGAGACAGAGACACAGAGACACAGAGAGACACAGAGACACAGAGACACAGACAGAGAGTGCATGACAACCATATGTCACTGAGACTAGGACATGTTTTGAAAGCACAGTCACGACGATGTGTTGTAAGGGGCTGGTACTATTTTACCAAGATCACCCCGTGGATACACTTTTATTAGTCAGAGGGGTCAACATGCTCGCGCCATAAATACATTTCTGAACTCCTTCCTGCATCTTCTGTCTACTGGCTTATTTTTCATGTCCTGTTTCCTGGCCTACAGCCAGGCAGAATGTGGGCGTTTTAATACCTTTAATCCATTATATGGACTTTTTAAAGGTCCATAAGACAAAAAATAAAATGTGCTTTCATGGTCAAATATGCAATAAACCTGAAATGTCCTTTAATATTTCATAGCCCACCTTCCAGCCTGGCCGTGGCTGTTTCCCAGTTTCAGTGCCCAGAACGGTACAATGTAAGCATTGCTAACTCTCATGTGACGGTGTAGAGAACGCTCCACATTTTATAAACAATGTGTTCCGCTGGGCACTTTGAGGAGATTATTGTTCCTCGATATTCTGAAGACTCGAAATCACCATCCACTTACATATCTACTGCAGAACCCTAGTATGTGGCAAAGCAACAAACTAGTCACGCTGGTGTGTGTGTGTGTGTGTGTGTGTGTGTGCACGCACGCGTGTGCTCGTGCACGTGTATCGTTTTGCTTCTGAGACAGAGCCTCAGTGTGCGGCAGAAGCTGGCCTTGAACTTGCAGCAATCCTCCCACCTGTGCCTCCTGACTACCGGGTCTATAGGGCTGTACCACTGCACTAGACATAGTCAGGTTGATTTTTATTAGGTCATTGTTTTGAAAAGGCGGTAGGATTTCTACAAGCACATGTCTCGTGGACACAAGCCTTGTAATACTGGTTCCTCATTGGACTGACTCCTAGTTCCCAAATGCTTACATAACTGCCCAGCACATCTAGTGAGCTTCCTGTGGTTGCTACCTGCCTGTCACCTGTGCCCTCTCTCCAGGGGTGCAGGTGTCTGCTTATGGGGCTGCCATGTTTTATTTGCTCCCATGGGGGCAAATTATCCTTCCTACAGTGGACACTGCAACCTACCATTATGGCAGAGGGCCCAAGGTAATGGGCAGTAAGGCTCACTTGATACCCACTAGAGGAGGGTTTGGATCACTGGCCTGTTACCTTGTGTGAAACATCTGTTTCCCGTGAGCCAGTTGAAGGTGCAAACATCTGTAAATAATAAGCCCGTGTGTGAACTTCATTTAATGAGCTAGGACACAGAGGGAGCTGAAGAGTAGGGTACAGCAATTAGAGCTGTTTGTTAAAGATGGATTGGGTTTTTTTTTTTTCCTTCCTTTCACTTGGGAGCGCTTGCTCTGTGGGTTCTGAGGTTTCTAGCCTTCCGTGTCTGCCCTCCCAACACAATATCTGGGGATGTGTCTTACGCCCAGCAGAGTTCGCTATGTGTCCTCACAGAGTGAAAAGCCCCACCAGCCTCGTTGCTCCTTGCTTACTCTTGCTCACAAACACTCTTCTATAAGACGGAGAAGCAACAGTGCCTTCCTCCTCAGTCCCTTGCTTCCTCCAAAGCAGCTCACGATGAGTCTCCTAAACACTGGGATCCTGGTGACTGTTTCAGTTTAGCAGAGACCAATCACAACGAAGACACCAAGGCAAGAAGTAAACTTGGGTCAAGTCTCTTCTAATTTGTCTCCTAGCTTTATTTCTCTTTCCTTTCTTCACACTTTCTAGAGATGGGTGAAAGAGGTGGAGGTAGAAAAATAGTACTATCTTATGGAACAGGAAGGGCCATAAAAAATCTACGCTGCCACCAACGGGTGTGCCCCGAGCCAGATGAAACCGCCTCCTGTTTTCTGAACATTCCCAGATGTCCACAAGGACTTGCTGTGGTAGCCAGCAGGAACTGTACCAGCTTTGCGGCCGCCTTGACATCACTTCTGCTTTCAGTCACCACCAAATATCTAAACAACCAAAGAGCAGGGACCACCTGAGGTGTTCTGCAATTCAAATTCATTTCCACTGAACTACGCCTAGCATCCGTTGTGTGCCAGGTCCTGGGTTACAAACAAAGCACATAGGGTATATTCAGGGGGAGATACCTATAGAAGAGTGCCTGGGACTTTGCACAAACAAATAAGGGCTTCCACAGAGTTCGGCTCACACTCTGCTGACTTGAAATTTGTTGAGATGTCCAACCTGATCATTGGAGTAGTTTGAAGAAGTTGGAATAGTGTGTCCACTGCAAACCCAGGACAGGTATGAACACACTGTTTGCTCCCATGGTACAACTAGCAGAGGAATCAGGAGGGGAAACCACTGGGTCCTCTGAATTGTTAGGAAGAAGCTTTTCCCAGACTCAGAGAATAGTTGCTCTCTCTCAGAGGGAAAAGCCATTCAACATTTGACTGAGCTCCCAGCCGGGGCAACTCTGTTTACATTCTCCTGTGGTCTGTTTGCCATCTACTTAAAAAGATAATTAGAGCTTGCTAATAGCAGAGAGAAGCAAAGGCTGAAGACTGAAGATGGGGCTGAAGGGAAAAGGGAGGCAAACAAGAAATAAGAGCGGAGGCCAAGAGAGCTGTGTGGCCTCGCGAGGCCACATGGCGATGGAAAGTTAAATTAATTCTGATAAAATATTATCTGTATGTCACAGACTCAAGAGCCATGTGTGACTGTTGTCGATTGTATCAGACAATGTATGCTCTCATATAATGTTTCTATCATATGGAATATCCTACTTGAGGGCATTGGTTTGAGATCTACAAACGGAAGCGAGCCTAAACATCTCCATGGCTCCATGGCATACAGTTAACAAAGTGCTCACAGTGCAGGCCTGACAGAGACAGTGTCTGACCTCGGAGATCTCCTAGTGCAGAAACACACATACACTCATGCATGCACACACAGACTCATGCACTCACGCACACACACATGCTCAAGGACACACACCTGTACATACGGAAGGAAGCCAACAGGCAGAGGAAGTGCACCCGAGAGCAGGGGTGTCATTGGAAATTCTTTCGGCTTTTCCACCCTTAATTTTTTCACAATAAGACATGGGGAACATGGTTTGTATAATGAGAAGCACGTGCTGAGCCTGTTGGTTTTTGGTCAGCTCGATGCAAACTAGAGTTGTCGGGGAAGAAGGAACCCTAATTAAGGAGTTGCCTCTATTTTCATTGGCCTGTGGGCAGGTCATGTAGAATGTGGAAATCATTAATTTCCACAATTAATGATTGATGTGGGAGAGTCCAGTCTACTGTGGGTGGTGTCATTCTCTAGGCACATGGGCTTGGGCTGTATACATAGCTGAGCAAATCGATGGTTTCTGCCTCTGCTCTTGCTTCGGCTCCTGTCCTGACTTCCCTCAGTGGTAGGTGGTGTTCAGAAGCCAAATAAGCCTTTTCCACTCCAAGTTGCTTTCAGTCAGTGTTTACTGGATGCACACGTGTTCCACATCCTCTTCCTTGTCTCTGATTAAGACTTTGACCTTGAGCTTGTATGGCAAGCACCACAGTTCAATTTCTCAAACGGAGAGGTGAGGCAGCTTTGGAGCTCCAGCTCTGGGAACACAGGCTGTAGGTACGGGTCGGGTAGGATGCTCCTGAGGCTGCTGTGACACATGAGCCATGAGGCTGTCCACCATCACCTAGGAAACACCCACATCTGGGGCCACAGAGTGACTTCCAGCAGAGTGTGTTTGAACTGTATCTGAAGCCACTGAATTGAGAATAGTATCTGAATAGCTAATAAAATAATCATTATGACTATTGTAATTTTGACCAAAAACAATGGTTAACTAAGTTAACTAGATTAACTAAGTATGATTCTCTATCCTCAACAGGTGCTTCAAGCAGGTAGCAAATATCAAAGGCCACTCCATTTCACCGTCCCGCAAAGATTTCTTCCATTTCCTCTTCCCTTCTCTCTCATCAACTCCACTCTCCTTCCTTTTCCCTCGCCTCTCTCCCCTCCTGTCCTCTCCTCTCCTGTCCTTGTTTTCTTTTTGGAAATGGAAGAGGCTGTTTAAGGCAGCATCTCACACAAGCCACTCACACACGCAGTTACAGACTGGAGGGGCCATGAAAAGCTGCATCTACCACTGCTTAGATCTTCAAGAACCTCAGCGACAGCCTCGAAGGCAGCCCAGCCTCAGGAGCCTGGGCAGGGACTGGGAGCACAGCCCACCACCAACAGGATGCAAGAACAAAGAGGCTAAAGTGGAACGGTTCCTCACGGTTCCGGCAGTTTCCTTCACAGCCTAGGAAGCCACCATTTATGTTAGAGAAAATAACGTAATCAGAGGAAATCATGTGAGCCACAATTCTGTGGCGTTCCAGGCTTCCCACCCTGCCCCTAACACTCCTGGGGGCCTTTCTTGACATTATTAAGACATAAAACATTTTGAGGGGACTGTCCACTCAGTAGACAGAGATGACAGTCTAATGGCAGGGGCTAAAGACCTGCAAAGTAAAAACTGTGTGGAAGAATGGATCAGCTTGGTGGGGTGTCACCCGGGCTCACCGTTGGGTATGTGACCTCAGTCATACCACTTGCCTACTCTGAACTTCAAGTTTCTCATCTATAAAATGTAGGTAACAATACAGTCTGTGGAGGATTAACTAAATCTATATACAGTCAGCAGTATAAGAATTCTGTTAACTAAGGAGCCAAGAGGAAAACTCACTGAAAGTCATGGAGTGTATGTCAGAATGCCATCCTTTCTTCCTGCTACTCATCGTGCATGCTACGATGCTGTGCAGACTAAAGATCACTGGGCACTCTTGCCACCCACCAGCCAGGGGCAGGGTTACTCACTCTAGTCTAACCCTGTCTCTGGTTAGACACCAGAAGAGTGTAGGAAACCTGAGCTTGCCCTCCTTGGAAGGCTGGCTCTTGGGTTATGAGAAGCTTCCCTACCTGAGCCTCTGTCTGATCTTCCACAAACCACAGTGGCTCCAGCTTAGCTCTCCACCAGCGATTAACAAGCACACAAGCCCTTGGAGGATGGCACTTTCTCAGTTGGTCCCCACGTTGAGCTTAGTGGAAGGTCGGACTGACTAGCTAAGTTCATCCACAGGACGGTTAGATAACAAAGCATCAGGACACTTAGTTTTGGGACGTTGTGCTACACGGTGCATCACAGGTGCAGTCCTGAAGAATGAGACATTTCCAAGAGTCTCAGTAAACTCAAGTAACACGATCACTCCCTAGATGCTCCAGGAATAAAGGAGCAAGGCTGGAGGATGTGCATCACTTCGTCATTCAGGGCAGACTTAGTCTTCTTTGTTCAAGGATAATCGGGAGCCTCTACTGTGATAAGAATGGATAAACCACTTTCCCCCCAGCTCTGGGTCTAAGGGACTCCACCATCAATCTTAGGTCCCAAGTCCCAGTGGCATGGTTATGGAATGAGATGTGTGTCACAGACACACCCTAGTTTCCTCTAAGTCTGGAGGGAGCAGAAACAGTAGCTAAAGGTTCTCGATATCCCCAGAGACAACATCAAGGCACCTAACACATGATAGACAGACACACAAAAGCCGGAGCAGAAAGGAACTCTGCTGCTTCTAATACATGGAGAAACGGTGCCAGTGTCACCACGGCTAAGAGGACCATGTTAATTTCACAAGGGACATGGCTTACTTGTCAGTGTCAGTAATGCATGCAAGTCTGGAACTTTGGTCAACGGCTGCCCCTGAATCAGGACCAGAGACAAGCCGTTCAAACCGTGACAAGCAGGAAGGGCTGTCATCTAGGTGAGGAGAGGAAGAGGGCATCCAAGGTGATAAAGTAAAAATGAGTCACAAAAGTGCTGTCTGCTGTTCCCCAGTATGCACCTACCACTGGCAACACACCGAACTCAGGGGAGGAAGCACAGCCAGAGACATCTGCCCGTTCCCAAGAACAGAACTTTATCTTACATGGTTGCCGATCCTTCGCAGACGTGCATGGGTACATAGTGTCCCCATTTCAAAGCTGCAGAAATCGACCCCACGTCAAACCAAGCCGTTTCTGATGCCTCAGAGCATCGGACAGATGTGAGGAGCAGAGGTGGAGAATTGTAATGAAGGGTGGCTGTGCCTGGAAGCCGGGACTCAGGCTCTCCCAGCCTCTGCCTGAGGGAGATCTTCTCTCACCACATAGGGCCTACCACTCTCAGGCTCCCATGGAGATCAGCACAGTCCCCACCCGAGCAGTGTGGGGATCCCAGTTTTTCTGCACACTCCAACTTGCCAATCCAGACTTCGTCCATCTCCAGTTCCCATTGTTTCCTCTGATAAGCAGGGCCCCAGTGAACAATTAAAGCTTTCAATAAATAATCTCTAAGCACATTCATTTGATTGACTGTTATTTGATACAGCCGTTAGTTTCAATGGGGCAGTTAATATTGACCACATAAAGTACTCCAGACAAACATGAAACAGCTCCAGAACTCCATGCATTATTACCCTTTATCTGCCAGTCATCTGGGCTACTTGTAATGGTCATGGAATTTAAAAATCAATAATAACAATTAGTGTTCTGTACACCAAAACAGATGAATCATGCGAAATGGGTTTTCATATAAAAATCAAAGGGGGAACAAGCCTAGAAGAGAGAGAGAAGGCTCTTTGAACACCCAGTGCCTTCTTGGCCTCATTGGAGCCTTCCGGTCAGGTAGCTAGACTCAAAGGAGAGTGTTCAGGGACAAATGTGGCCGCACACACGCACAGGAACGCAGACTCTCTCACACGGCGACTGTGAGAGGGCTAACGAAGAGTAAAATTAATGGAACTGGCCGTTTACTCCTCAGACGTGGGTGGCGAGTTACCTTTGAGTTTGTAGGCGTTGACGGCGATTATTTTGCTGAGAAATGGCAACAGCGGTATTTCAGCTTCACCCACTGCCACGGCACTGTCTAGATAATTAAAACCCAAAGCAACGGGGAAACAGCTCATCCCTAAGCTGTAACCAACATACCACGCGAAGCCATCCATCCCAAAGACTCATTTTTTTCATCAATTGTTACTTCTCTGATGTAAATATAAGAAGGACTAATTAAAATGCATAACTTTATTCAGCTTCTTGTTATTAAAGCCAATGAAAGCATTCTGAGGACCGTAATAAAATAATTGCACGCGCCTTTACGAATTCCCTTCACAGCATAAGGCGGTACTGGGGCAAAACGAAAACATCAGGAACCATATTTTGAAGTCTCTACTTCCCTTTTAGCCAATTATCCCCACAAGCTTTGCAATAGACCAGACCCTAAAAAGTCATTTGAAGCTTCAGACCATCATCAGCCTTTCCATAATTACGGACTTTGATGACATAACAAAGGCCGTAGCTGTGGCAACCTTTAATATTTTTGAGAACAGGAAGTTATTATATTGCTTCTTCGTCTGTTCTGGGGATGGGAAGAAAATTGAGAAAAATGGGATCCAGCTCTCTCCCTTCCCCAGTTAACCACTGCACTTGTCTGGTCTCACCTGCAGTATTTTGAATTTGGTAAAGTTTTCATTTGTGGAAAAAACAGCAGTTAATACAGAGTGGCAAAAACCACTGTTTTTGTGTTTTTATTTTGTATTTAGAAAGGGGCTTAACATACCTCAGCCCAGTCAAGCTCATCGGTCCTGAATTTTTGATTTTTCACCTTTCACCTCCAGAGCACCTACATTAGCGAAGGGTGCCACCAAGCTCATTAGAGAAACACGCTCCCCTCACGCCCCTAATGCCGGGTCAATTTAGGAGAATAAGTTCAGATGAAAGTTTACCAAGCCTTGACCTTCAAAGACAAGTGTGAGCTTAGAGAACAGGGCGGACGAAGCCTTTCCTTTGAACATTCTCTACGTCTCAGGGCAGATACTTGGAAAGTGAATAACCTGGGTTTCAAGTGAAAAGGAAACTCGGACATGGCAAGAAACCGACTTTGGGTCTGGCCGCAAATGAACCAGTGCTGTGACCCAGAGCAGGGCGGAAACTTTGGGCTGAAGAAGGTAAATGGGGGCTGCAGGGATTGGCCCTAAAAGTGAGGAGCTGGCAGAACATGTAGGCAGTTGGTACCCATTGAATGCTGGACCCCACTGCAGCTGGTGGCTGAGGAAGAGGCCCTTGCTACAGAACTGTATAATTGCGTCATAGAAGACATTTATTAAAATCCCCACTTCCCATCAAATTATTCTTGGTATTCCTGGGGCTTTTCAGGGCCATGTTTGCTTACCATGACTCTTTGCTTCTCCCCTTTCTGGGTGGGTTCTCTCCATTGGAGCCCCCCCCTCCCTGAAGGTCTGAATTCTTGAGGAAGCACTCAGTGGTCTGGGTCTCTGGTCTGTTGTCACTTCCTGCAATCCTGGCCTCCTTCTGTGCAATCTAGAGTCACACTCAACTCACCCCTTTGCAGCTCTGTCCCTAATGAGGCTGGAGACCCAGCAAATCCAGTGCCTCACTCCTGCCTGAACCCCAAGACAAGCAGAAAGCCTCAGAAGTCACTGTTCCTGCTCTTGGTAGTCAGAACTTGCAACCCTTTCCTTTAAAGAGGCTTGAGCAGCAGGGTGGGATTCAGATCTCCCACCATCTTCTTCGTCTTCTTTAATTTGTGTTTGAGGCAAGGCCTCACTATATGACCTTGGCCGGACTGCAGCTCACTATGTAGACCAGGCAGGCCTTGAACTCGGAGATCTGCCTGTCTGTATCTCCCAAGTGCTAGGATTAAAGGCATGGGTCGACATGCCAAGCAGATCTTAGGGATGAAGCAGGAAACCAGGCATGAAAAGAGGATTCAGGGCAGCAGACTGACTGATGGTGTCACAAGATCTCGGGGCGGGGTGGCGGTGGGAAGGTTATAGCACTTCCTTCTTAACCAGAGGTACTTAGACCAAGCCACTTTCTGACAGGATCCTGATCTATTTAAAACCCGAGGTGATCCTACTCTTTCCTCCAGCACCTCAAATCTCAACCTTTTAAAGACCAGGGAAGGGTTCTTTCAGATGTCTTTGTGACCATTCAGACGACTTCCACGACGCTCCCCCGCCCCACCCAGCTCATACTGAAGCCAAACCTAGCTGAGTCTATCAATCTTGCAAGGCCGACCTTCTATTTACAGATCTACCATTGGCTACAAAAAGAATCTGTGCTTGGAAGATGACCCAGCAGCACAAGATAATCCCCAGTCATAACCGGAAAAATTAAGTTGTGAGCTCTCCAGTTATATTGACCACGGAATCGAAACGCTTTCTGTGCCACCCATAGGTTCAAGGGGCAACCTAGAAGATGTCGTAATGGTGAAATATCTGGCATATTTCAGTGAGTGACATGGGGACGGTGGCAGAACACTTGAAATGGAGGTTTTCTAGAAACTTGGAGCTGGATAACTGCCGTAACCAGCCTTTGAAAGGCAACATTTGACATCAATATCTCGGGGAAGGTTTCCAGCCAACGTTTTTTCTGATTAACCCTCATCAAAAACTCCCATATTCGAAATAATCTATTTAATTGATAGTTAACTGAATTTATATTAGAACATTTAAAGCATTAAAAACGCCATTTAAGGATGAATTTATTGGCACTTACATGTAGCTCAAACTCTGAAGGAGAATCTCTTACAGGAGCTTCTAAATTAGTGGTTCTCAGTCTTTCTAATGCTGCAACCCTTTAATAAAGTTCCTCGTGTTGGGGTGACCCCTAACCATAAAATCATTTTCATCGCTACTTCATAACTGTAATTTTGCTACCATTACGGATTGCACGAATTCCGAATTGTATAAAAATGTTTTCTGACGGTCTTAGGTGACCCCTGTGAAAAGGTCATTCACACACACACAGGGCTTGAGACCCATAGGTTGAGAACCCATGTTTTGAATGCCCACAGCTTTCACTGCAAAACCTGAACAGGCAGAAAAAGGAGTTTCGTGCTTAGTGTGTCGCAGGTTTTCCCATTTCCAATCTTCCTACCTGACACTAAATTCCTAGTTAGAAGCTCCTCAGTCTTTTTTCTTAGAAATTCTTTTTAATTTAAAGAATGATAAATTTCCTAAGAGTAGACTGGATAATCATCATCTATTCTATACTTCCTCTGTGGAGAAAGTTAACGGCTTAATATGTGAAGGAGAAAACAGAAAGGGCTTCTCTCTTTTTCAGCCATGTCCTTGTTAATGGGTTGACAGGAAAAAAAAAAAAAAGTCTGTGAAATCTAAAGATGATCATTTTATTCTTGTGATTCACCAGAATACAAAACAAAACAAAACAAAAAAAAACAAAATGGAAAATGTAAAACAGGACAGTCCTTGTTGGTTCTGGATGGTCCAAAATGAGAAGGAAACCCCTCGTTCAGCACAGCCAACCCAGCAGAAGCTGACACTGTGGTCACTTATCTATTAAGAGAAAACAAGGTCTCATCCTGTGCCAGGGCTTTCTGTTCCTACTGGATAATCGATTCAAACCAGAGCTGCTAATCTGGTCCAAACTAATGGCTTAAGGTTAAGTAGAACCAGGGCACCGCCCCTCGCAGGACTTGGTCTTGGATTTGGAATTCACCCTTTTCTGGCAATAAAATTTAATCTCTTCTATTTTTCCCCTGTCCTACTTTGCAAACTCGCCCATTTATCTGGAAATTGACAGAATTCTATTCTCTCTCTCTCTCTCTCTCTCTCTCTCTCTCTCTCTCAAGACTGGGAAAGAAAACTTTGCCCATCTTTTGTTTTCGGAGTGACCCCGTGGTGCACTCTCTCTGAGATTTCAGAAGTCCCCGTTCTTCTCTTCTCTCTGCTGCTGCTACTTACTGAATCATGTGGTGGCAGAGCAGCAGAAAATCATGTCCTACTTTAGAAAAACAATTGGTCCTTTTTTACAGAAATATTTACTCAAAACGCCACTCAGTTCACATGGCAGCTGTCAATTTTCATTGAGTCTCTGTGAGGAGGTAACTTTGCCACCTTGACCTCCGAGTTATAGCTCACTAGGAGAGGACTTAGATCCCGCTTAATGCTTCAAATCTGGAGCTCAGGGCTCTACAAGGGGAACTTTTCTTCCTTCGTCACACATTGCTCCTATCCATTTTAAAAATAATTTATTCTAAATGGGCAAAACCCTATGTTCAAAAGGACTTTTTTTTCCTTCCCTCTTTTAATGTGTTGAAAAGGGAGAACACAGGGAAAGGGGCTAAGATGTTGCCACATTCTTTTGACTACATCAAAAGCAACTATATTTAGATAAAAAAAAATTGAGGTTTATCCCCTGCTCATAGAGCAATTAACGCAGAAAACGTCTGGAGTTATCTAAAAACAAGATAATCCATGAGGCACTCGAATAGATACTTGGTGTCCCAGATGGATCCTCCCAGGGCTGTCTCTCTGTTATTTACACCACATTCCCTTAGTGGCCCCTTAATCCTGATTTCCAATATTTATACCAAACAATCCACAGGCCCTGCTACAACCAACAGCTGGCTGGCATATCAATTTTCTGTCTTTACAATTAAAAGGAAAATAAAGGGAGTATTCTAACACTTGACAAAGTGAGGTTCTGGAGGCATTATGCTCTAAGGTTTTAAACACACACAGACACATGGATGCACACGAGTGCAGACAGACAGACAGACAGACAGACACACACACACACACACACACACACACACACACACACCCCACCTAAGTAAGCTTTCAAGGTTGGAGGTAGTTTTGTGGAATTCAGTGCCAGGCTTTCCTCTCAGCCCCGCTGTTTCCTCTGTGTTAAGAGCAAAGTTGAGCTGCACCTTTCCAAAACAGCCATTAGGTAAAATGGAAAACTAAGACCCCGGGATTTAAGCTGTTACTTAGGCAAAGGTAGTTCACAGGGCTTTCATTTCAAAAGCCCCAACACTGCAAGACACAGATACTTACTAGAACTTCTTTTGAAAAAATATTTTAGTTATACTTAATCTCTGGAATCAACAGAAAGAACTGGGATTCCGCGGTTTGTGGACAGCTGAGCCAGTCTGAGCCGGTCTGCAGGATACCGGCAATATTGACACTTGACTCGTTCAGCTCCAAGTTGGAGTATGAGTTGAAACCCTAGCTGAAACTGACTACAATGAGCCCTGATTGCCCTGCTTACAAAAACAAGACACTGGAATTTCTGAAACCCCTTTCGTCAAATGCTCTTATTTACTTTGTCTAATGCAGGTTTCTTTGATTAGCTAAACCTTGCTGTTATCAACAGTTTTTGCTTATCAGCTCGCCCCAGATAAAGCAAATCCCTTGTTTAACTTGTTCAAGAGCAAACAAAGCTTTTCCCTCCACTCTTGCAACTTAATAGGCACGCTAGGAAGGCTAATTGCAAAAGGGAGAATGCCTACAAGTAACTGCCCCACGGAACCTCTTTCCAAGACAGGTCTTCCCTTCTACTAAAACTGTTTCAGGACAGTCCTCTCTTAACCAGTAAAAGTTTCCCAGTGCCCAGTTCCCTGGAATCCCAACTCGAACATTCACATTGCTTTAATTGCTATGAAAAGGAGGGTGTGAGGACGTGATACTGACTGGAAAATAGTTTCTAATGCTAAGTCTCCGAAAAGAAAATGAGTAACAAGGAGGACAGGGTAGCCTCGGACTACGAAGGCGTTTCCTGGAGTGATAGTCTCTATGCCTGCATGTGGCTCTATGAATATTAAGTTGGATGGCCAGGCCGTTGGCATCAAATAGTTATTGATTTTCCAGCTCCAGACCTGTTGATTTTCTGGCCCAAGAAGAAAGTCTTTTTTTTTTTTTTTCTTGTCCTTTTTTTCCTAAGAAAAAAGTTTCAGAGAGTCAGCTGACAGGCTGCCCCTGCCCCCTCTCTCTACTTTGGCTTTTGCCTCTCTCTTTAGACAAGCCACCATGTTGTTAGGAAAACTCAATTTCTCCCAGTTAAACTTTGACCTCTTTGAAAACAAAGATTTAGAATGTCATTTTCAGGCTAATGCTCCAATGAATTGTCAAATCAAGTACTAAAAACATTTTGATAGATAGATGAGCCATTTATCTAAATCACTGTCAGGGTGGCGAAGCATCCTGCAGGCTCCCACCACAGCCGGCTCTACGGAAGATTTCCCAGGACTCCTGGTCATTTCTCAGGTCTACAGCTGAGCTACTGTTGACCAATGGAGCCGAAGCACCATGTCAGCATCAGATAACCAAACAGTCAATATTGTTTTTGAAAACGAGGCTGCCCCATTTAGGTTTCTTTTCCTTTAACTGAAGTCCAAGCTCCTGACTGAATTGTAAGATATGGAAATAATGAATGGCCAGCCCGAGGGGTGTTGGTGGCCAGGAGTTCCCTAGCAAAACAGCAACTTCTTAGACCAACAAAGTGACTAGGGGAGGTGGCAGTGGGGTCACCGCTAAGACATATTGCCTTTGCTCAGTAGGCTAAGGGGACGATGGAGGCAGCGGCGTCGTGCGCCAACCTGCCCTGTGCATTATGAACTCTGGATCAAACGCCTTCACAAGGTTGCATTCCTTGAAGGGACCATGTCTTATTTTAATTACTTTGCACTGTTGAAATACATAAGGGGGAAGTGTTACTGGGCTCGTGGCTAATCCGGGCCAAGTTAAATCCCCTCTTTACCCTTTACACGAATTGCACGGAGTGTCAGATTGCACTACTTGAAGAATGTTTCAAAGTCCGTGGACACCTTCTATTTCCCCTTTCTTCTGTACATTTTTTTTTTTAAAGAAAACTATCTTCGAGAAAGAATGGGGTGGTAAGGGAGAGCAGGGGTGCAGGAGGCGTTTCAGGAAAGCCTCTAGGAGGGAATTTCAGCCGAGACGGAACCCTGATGCATGGCAGCCTATCACACCCCTTCAGCATTAAATCATTAAACCCTTTGTCTTGCCACCAGTGCACTTTATTCCAGTGTCTTTATTGCATGCAACAGAGACATTATTTTCTTGGTAGAAGAAAAGGAAAAAAATAATAAACCTACATTGAGCAGTATGCCGGTGCTGCCATTCGGCCTGGGTGAATCCACTGAGGCAGGCTTTGAGAGCCTTCTCCTGCAGCATGCAGGAGGACGGGCTCGCGGTGTAGAAATCCAGGATCTGCCCGGGACTCACTGACAGAACATCCATACAGTCAAACATGATCTCTCCGCACCGCGCTCTGCAAAAGTGCTTATCCTCTAGGTGTGGAGGCGAGCCGCACAGAAAAGTCCACGAACTCCATCAAACTCTGCCCCTTTTTTGGCACGTAGGCTGTTGGTCTTTTTCCCAGCCCCGAATCATGAATTATGACAGACAAGCCAGCTAAAAGCCTGTAATTGATCCAAATGATCATTTACCATTTTCCAGGCTCGCTCGGCCGATCCAGCCGGGGCGGGGGTTCCCGCACCGATCCCAAGTTCTCCCTTCCAGGCGACGCCCGCGCAGGCCTCCGGGAGCGCGCGGGTCCTACCCCGCCGGTGCCCAGACGCGCCCTGCCCGGGTGGCTCGCGTCCTCGGCATCCCAGTCCTGCGGCCGCGGCGCACGGGAACTCTGGTCCCCCCCTTTGGCAAAGAATAGACCCTCCTGCCTCGGAGCAGCTCACTTCCTACCACTTCTGTCACACGGAATGAAAGATTGAATTGCCTAATATATGCGAGTGAACTTTCGGTGAACCCTTCCCGGGCTGCTAACCTTCAAATGACCCAACCAGTCTGACATCACCAACTCCCAGGATTCTCACAGCGCTTAAAAACTCCCAGCAGCCCTGCAAGAGCCGGCAGCCAGCGAGGCCGCGGCCAGCCGCGCGGTGCTCCCCATGGCTCAGCTTGCAAACAATGCCAGGAGCGCAGGGAGGAGCGGGAGCGCGGCTGCGGTTTGCGCCTTTTCATCTGCCCGGCCCTGGCGGGAAGACCCTCGCCCCCAGCCCGCCTCTGAAATTCCTCCCTGCTCCGCTGTGCCTGGCCAAGCCCTTGCAACTTAGGTATCTTTCCAATCCTGTAAAAGCACTGGGCAAGCCCCGAACTGCCCATCAGGAGCCCCGCCGCCGCTCGCAGAAGGAAGCCTCTCTCGGGCTGGGAAACTTTCCATTGCGCCTGCAGTCTTTTTATTTCTTCTTCATCGTTATTGTTATTGTTATTATTATTATTATTATTTATTTATTTATTTTCCTCCCTGTTTGCAGGCTCTTGCTGAGCTCGCTGAAGGGGTTGTCCGGCTCCGGAGGTGGGGAGAAAAGTCCCTTCCGAGGGAATCTACTTAGATTTAAAAATCCCCTGCAGGCTGAAACACCTGGAGCAGTCACAGATTAGTTATCTCACCAGACAGTTTTCTTCTTTCTCCTTTCTCTTCTTTCTACCCGACCCCCTGCTCCCGTCCGCCGCATCCCTGCTCCTCACCCTGCCAATCTCACAGGGAGAAAGTGAGAGGCAGAGCAGAGGGTGGTGTGTGTGTGTGTGTGTGTGTGTGTGTGTGTGTGTGTGTGTGTGAGAGAGAGAGAGAGAGAGAGAGAGAGAGAGAGAGAGAGAGAGAGAGAGAGAATTTTGCTGGTTGGTGAAAACAGTAACTCTGCCACTGGCCATCTATGTGTCTAGGAAAATTCTGGTTTTCTCTAGGACTCGGTCTTCTTATCTGTATAATGGACGTGTGTAATATCATCCACTGGACAAAAATAACTATCTGTAACTTCTCAATAAACACACAGTAGGAACATTAGCTCTGTCTCTGCCTCCTGTGGGACTTTTGCCAGCGACACCCAGACCTGCCTGAGGCTACGGGGTTCAGAGGTTGGTAGACCTGTGCTCTCTCTGAATCCATCCCACTCCACATTCTATGCACAGGGAGGGTCAAGCACAGGTTCCCACATAAAACTTAATGCATATTTTGAAAATCAGGTAAATATGAGGGTTTTATAATCCTAAAAGTTAGGCTTTGTGCAGATCATCCCTGTTCAATCGCACCTGTTTTAAAAAACAAACCAAAACATTTTTTAGATAAGAGGATTTCCCCTTTTTTAAAAACTGGTTACATGGGCCCAGCTTCCAGGGGAAGGAGCAGAGGTTTTAAGTTGGTCTCAAAACCCCAGAGGCCATTGGTACGGATGATGTTGCAGGGCAGCCAGAACTTTCAAAAGGGAAGTCACCTGCAGCTAGTTTCCAGCTTCTGCGGGATGCAGGACCGAGGAAAAAAGATTCGGGGCGGAGCCAGACCCCGCTTCCTTCTCTGCCTCCTTAGGAATTCTCAGAAGTCTCAGCCACACAGAAGGTCCGCAAGGGAAGCCTGGGCTACCGTCCTCCTCTGTGGGCAAAGCTGGGAGGGATGGACACCAAACACACAGGGGAGCCTGTCATGGACACTCCCCCTTGCTGAAATGCGGCTCTGACGAGTTAGCTGCCACTTGGCTCCTCTGGCACCGGATGGGAGCCGGCAGGCAGCGCACTCCCTCAGGGAGGCGGAAGGTCCCTAAGAAGGTATCCTACACCTGCGGCTCCGGTAGCTCAGCATGCTAGAAGGGAGAGATCTCACTGGAAATGCACACTGTTTTGCTCTTCTTTCTGTAGCCATTCATGCTGTACCGGGCTTATTATTAGAAACTCATCAACTACAAACACAACACACACCCAAAGTGAGGAAGCACATGGGGATTTACAAAACGACCGAGCACTTAACCATTGAACAATTGTAAAGAGAGGAAACGCTGGGCAATGTGAGACTTTCTGCTTGGCCCAAGAGACTTACTGACCCAGGATGCTTCCTTAACGTCCTCGGTTCCCTGGAAACAGAGTCACTAACAGCCAGTACTGGAGGTGGAGGAAAAGGTATGGACTGAGGCGAGAGGAACTGAACAGAAGTGAAGTATAGTTAAGGTAGAGGTGAGAAAGCTTGGCACCATGGCAGATACCTGTGTTTCCTGTGCCCTCTCTCCCGGAGGCTGCTGCACTTCCTTCCTGATCTTGCGAATCATGGGCCCAAAGTACAGTGGGGGTGGTCACGGGAAAAAGAGGATGAGCCCGGATTCTTTGCAGTGCCAGCCCCATCTAGGAGGGCAAGCACCACTCCCACAATGTCCCTCCTCTGTGTGCCTGTGTACTGCTCAAATTCCTTCCCTTCAGGGGACCTAACCAATGTCTAACCGTTCTCCTAAACGGTATTTAAATCTCCAAGGACAAACAGAGGTCACTCTGGGAAAATTTGAGTTTAGTGGGCTTCCTTACAAAGCACAGGTGAGAGATTACTTCCTGGGGTGTGGGCACTCCTTCCCCAACTAGCCACTCTTGGAAAGTCTGTTCTTGAGCGGAGATGACAGCTTCCCCACAGCTATGTAGATGGAGACCACACCCCCTACATATTTATATTTAAGTCTTTCCCTAGACCACGGGCAATTAAGGCAGAGTTGCACACAACAGGTGCTGGAGAGGATGTCCGACCCTCCCCAGCCTCCATGGGGGTGGGGCTGGTGCGGTATTAATAATCACCAAGTCCAGCTAGGATTAGCCTTTGCCAGGCGACACAGCTGAACTCCCCAAGATAGAGTCGCTTGGCTGAGAGGATTCAGTCTCTAGCAAGGCTCTGTGTGGTTGTGGTGTGGTGTGTGCCTTCAACTGGGGAATTTCTCTCTTTGCACAAGGATAATTTAGATTTATAATCACCCCGAGATTCTTTTAATTGTAGGGAAATGAACTTGATCAGTATTTAAATCTGTGTGGATGGGATATTATGGACTCCTTATAATGCAATGGGGCTCACTAGTTGGTGAATCATTTCTCATCAAGGATTAATTACACCAGTGGCAGGGATTGAGGCTATTAGGAAGCGCTAATTCAAAAGCAGACTCAAGTTAGCCACATTTCTTTCCTTTCCTTTTCTTTCCCTTTTTCTTTCTTTCTTTCTTTTTTTCTTTCTTTCCTTTCCCTTTCTTTCTTTCTTTCTTTTCTTTCTTTCCTTTCTTTTCTATCTTTCTTTCTTTCCTTTTTTCCATTTCTTTCTTTCTCTCTCTCCTTTTCTTTTTTCTTTCCTTCTTTCTTTCCTTTTCTTTCTTTCCTTTTCCTTCTTTCTCTTTCTTCCTTCCTTCCTTCCTTCTTTCTCTTTCTTTCTTTCTTTCTTTCTTTCTTTCTTTCTTTCTTTCTTCCTTCCTTTCTTTCTTTCTTTCTTTCTTTTGGTCAGTAAATCTCCTTCTCCCACCTTTTGAAAACATGACTTCCCTGAAGTCTTTCTTTTAAACAGAAGTAAGGAGAGCACCGATGGTAAGTAACCACTCTTTAAGAATATGTTCACGTAAGATAGTGACTAATGAATACGGTAGGAAGTAAAGCCAGAGCTCATTTGTTCACAATGAAATGTGAATGAGTGGCATCACTAGATCCGACCTACACAACCAGGAAGGACCTTTTCAATACCCTTAGCGGGACACCGATTTTAACGCGGAGTATCTCTTCTACTCCTCTGTTTGATCAATGGTCTAATGAACTATCAAAAACAAAAAGGAAAAAAAAACCCAAAAGTTTGAGAGTCAAATTCATTCTGTTTGAAAATCACTGTGTGTCTGTCAGTGCGGCGCAGCACATTTAAAAACCATAATCATAAAACAGGAATTTATAGGCAGGGTTCAGTGTCTCCGGTTTTGAAGCAGCAATTACCCACTGGACAATCCTGAATGAAACGCCGTGAATCACTCTTGGCAAACATGTCGGAGAGCCAGGGAGTTTCCTGAAGAAAGTATTGTGTCTGAGAGCACGGCCGGCCTTACACACAGCTACTCACTCCACACCCTCAAGAACTCCAAGCTCCTCCAGGTTCTGATGCACCCGCATGGCCGTAGCAAAATCACACCCAGACCGGAACAGAGAACGATGTTTTAAAGAGACACCTCTAGCTTCTTCCATTTTTAAATGACTTTTGTTTTTATCTAAGCTTTCCCTCGTTTGCTCTTAGGGCATCGGTAGTATGCTACTGTTGGGAGAGTACTTGTCTTGCACATGTGAAGCCCTGGATTTGATCCCCAGCAACACATAAATAGGGCGTGGCGTGGTGATGCGCACCTGTATCTCAGCACTTGGGACATAGAGGCAGGAGAGTGGGAGTCAGACTTATCCTCAGCGTCAAATGGCGTTGGACACTAGGTTGGGATACGTGAGACCCTCTCCCCAAAGCAAAGCCAGAAAATGTTTTCCTGCTATCTACCTAAGCCCTCTCGGATTGGACTGTCCCCGTTTCAAGCTAGTTCTGTGGGCAGAGAATCCGCTAGGGCTGTGTTCGAGCTCAGTGGCATAGGCTGAGCATCTCTTAGATTCCACATTTGTCACTGAGAAGAGAAAAGAAAAGGTGCCTTTTGAGCAGTCTGTGCCTCTCCAGGGAAGCTGAGGCAGGGGTGTGGACAGCATGGATACCCGGGTTTTCCTTCCAGCCTTGCTGGTTTTCATAGGCTTTGCCTGACAACTCTGAAAGCCTCTGGCTCTGAACACCAGTGGACCTATCAGAGTGCATGCAAATGAAAGCTGGGTTTGCAACCGTGTTCAACAGAAACTTAGTTACACAACCTGGTGGTGGACTAAGACTGGTCTGCACCCTTGTCTGTGCCCTGGGCTCCTCAGTATTTCGGAATTTAACTAAACTCTGTATCACCTTGTTTCTATTGGTCTACGGGGTAAGAAATATGCATTCAGGTCTTTGTATGTTTTTATATCTCCCCTTTCAGTGATGGGAAGCACCCCAAGTCCTGACAGGTTGTAGAGCACCACTAAGTCATACCCTAAACCCATACCTCATGCCAGCCAGGCAAGCATGGATCATGGACCTGCATCGCACCCCCATGCTCCAGTTTTGTTAACTCAATTTCCTACTTCTTTGAAAGCACTTTTCAGTTTCAACGTGTCCACGCCGTGAATCATGTGGCATTTTTTATGTCCTTTATCCCGGGTATTTATAACGTGTACCCAGACTCATCTTTGTTTCTTGGCTCACGGTCTCTTCTCCTTTGCTCTCAGTTTCCTCTCTGAGAAACTGCGCATTGCTTTTCAACCTTGGAAACACATAACCCAGCTGAGCACACTGGCACTGCCTGGAACCCCAGCGCCCTGAAAGCAGAGACAGGAAGATTGGGAGGTCGAGGCTCCCCGGGACTATGATACAAAACCTTATCTTAAAAAACCAGCCAACAACAACACAACCCTGAGGCCCTGTTCTCTCCTTGTCCACCAAGCCTGCTTTCTGTCCCTTCATTTTCACAAGCCCCTTGTAGGACAGCAGGAAGATGAAGAGTGGCTTCGTCAGCACCAGCACAGCCACCCGTGGTCTTACAGAGCTCGCTTAGTTTCTGAGTATTGTTCTTCTGTGTGGTGCTTTGAATAGGCGTGGCCCCCATAGACTCCTGAGTTTGAATGTTTGGCCCATAGGGAATTGCATGAATAGGAAGTGTGGCCTTGTTAGAGTAGGGATGGCCTTGATGGAGGAAGCGTGTCCCTGTGGGGGTAAGCACAGAGATCTCAACACACTCAAGCTAGGCCCAGTGTGACAGTCTCCCTCTGCTGCCTGTGGATCAAGAAGAGCTCTCAGCTCCTCCAGCGCCATGTTTGCCCGCATGCTGCCATGTTTCCCATGATGACCAAAACTGACTGAACCTCCGAACTCTAAGCCAGCCCCAGTGAAATGTTTTCCTTTATGATACAGAGTTGCGGGTCCATGCTGTCTGTTCCCAGCAATGAATCCCTAACAAAGACACTCTGCTTGATTTTATTTTGGGGTTGTGTCTTATTTCAGTGTTTTCCAATGAGCTAAAAGGAGTCGAGCCACCTACATGGTTGAAGGATTTGAAGCAGAGCTCAACTCTTCTAAAGAATGGGATGGCGTGTGACCTTTCAGAATCATGATAACAATCAGGGGCAAGTCTCAGCTGCTCCCTACTCTCCCAGCTCAGCATGGCCTCTTCAGAGACTGTGCGAGTGATCCAAGCAGTCCTTGGTCCTTAAACTTAACTCACTGCTTCCTTCAACTGAAACTATTAAAAGTCAGTCTGTCGGTCACCTGCATGCAGTTCATGCAATGAAAAGTCACAGCTTATGCCTGGCATGTGAACAGAACAGTAAAAATGCAAGGCAACATTGTTCAGAGTTCTGTCAAGGTCAGGCTAATGGTCAGGGAGGCAGTGCTGGGAGACAGGCACTGAGTTTAGACACTGGGTTAAACTTAGCTTTGCCTCTCCCTTGGTCTCGGTCCCCAAGACATCCAGGTCATTTACTCTGCTAGCTTGCCTCGCTTACCTATCCAATACACTTCTGAGTACTGGCTCACCAACATCGTATGAGATACAGTATAACTTTGAAAATGCCAGTGTGGGGTCGGCCAGGAGAAAGTATAGCCATGAGCACATTGCCTGCTCCTGCCCAGAGTGTGCATTGAAGGCCTAGATAATTTTGTCAGAGTAGACATTTCAACCACATGCTTAGGCCAGTAAGGACATTTCCGGGAGTTTCTGCACATGTCTGGTTAGGATCAGTATGTTCTGCACTGAGGCAGTCTTTGTGAATGGAGTCTCTAATCTATGATCTCTCATCTTAGTCAGTTTTAATGTGGTGCAATCCAGGAGCTTTCAGGAGAAGCCTTGTGCTACGCCGCTAAGTCATGGAGACGGGAGGCGAGCTGTATGAAGTGTATTCCTGAGACACTGTATTTTCAACTTACAGCTGCTTCCTCAGGAGACATTCCCACTGAAATCAGGGAATGCCTGCATTGCATGGTGAGAATGGCAGTGAGATATTTTAGAGATCCCTATACTTCTGTAAGAGGCAGAAAATAGATCACACAAATTTCTGTTTTCTGCAGAAGGTGAGTTCAGTCTCAGGAACTTAACACCAATTATAGTAAATTAAATGTCAGTGATATTACAAAGAATAGAAAATTAACGTTCTATTTCTATCTCATTTCTCTCTCAACTCATCCATTATCCATCCAGTCTATGTCCTCCTTGATCTGACCATCTCAGCCATCTTGTCATTCATTTGCCTGACTGCGATGGCTATTCTTGGTTGTCAACTTGACTACGTGGAAATAACTAAAAGACAAAAGTGGGATTTTTTTCTTAACTCATCATTTGAAATGGGGACAGCCACTTCTAATCTGGATCTTTTAAGGTGGAAAGATATTCCTTTAATCTGGTATATACCTTCTCCTGAAGCCTGTATAAAGACCATGGAAGAAGGAAGCTTGTTCCCTTTGTCTCTTGCTGTCGCTCTTGCTAGCAAATCCATTTCTTACTAGCATTAGGGTCTACTTCTCTGGGACTCCAGCATGTACTGAAGACCAGCTGAGACATCCAACCTTGTGGACGGAACAATTACTGGATTCTTGGACCTTTTGTTGATTGTTAGACTAATTGGAGCCTGTGTGTGTGTGTGTGTGTGTGTGTGTGTGTGTGTGTGTGTTCAGCATTGTTCCTCTAAAGAACCCTGACTAATACACCCACCAATGTGTGGACCATTTCTCCATCCATCCATCCATTCATCCATCCATCCATCCACCCATCCATCCATCCATCATTTTCCCATGCTCTAACCCCCAGAGATGAGACAGAATGCTTTTTAAGAAGACAGCATATCAGACTGCCAGCAAGACTTCTCAGATCACACTCTTACACCTTTCTAGAATCCTTCAAAAGGATTTTTTGAAATGATACAGAGGCAGAAGTGAGACTAAAGGCATTGGTCCCAGGGATTTATTAAACAGGATTGATAAGTCAGGCCATGCTAGAGAGGGCCTAAAGATCTGAAAGAGTGTCCCAGGATCTAGTCTAACGATGCCAGTTCTGTTCAAAACACAAGAGATTTTGACTAGAGGCAAGCCAACGACACAAAGGATCTCCTTCAGACACTGCTGGGAGCAGAGTATAAAAAGTACAAATACTTCAGTGAAGAGTACAGAGGGAATGACACTTAAATTCACTCTAATGTCTGACAGAGAAAAGGGCAAATACAAAATCCCAAGGTGATTGAGTGAGACCTGTCAGAGTACAACGAAAGTCAGGTAGCAATTCCCGGGGAGCTTCTGTTGGGGGAAATGATGATGGGTGTAGAGTCATGTTACAGTCACACGGGGAACATTAACACAGTACACTTTCTGGTGAAAAACGTTTTCCCTCTTCGTTCAGACAGCAGGGTGTAAAGCAACCTTCCTTATCCACCTCAGGTTAGAGAGTGGAAACCTTTGGGAGGACTGTGCCATGGCTTCTAAGCTTGGCATGCGGTCTGTGGTAGTTTGAATAAGACTGGCCTCCATAGGCTCCAATATTTGAATGCTCACTCATTAAAGCATGGCACTACGTGAGAAGGCTTTGGAGGTGTCGCCTTGTTGGAGGAAGTGTGTCCCTGAGGTGGCCCAGCCAGGCTTAGTGGCATTCTCTCTTTCTGTTGCTTGTGGATCCAGATATAAAACTCTCTCTCAGCTACTTCCCCAGCTCCGTGACTGCCTGCATGACACTGTGCTCCCTGCCACGATGACAATGTGCTAAACCTCAGAAAATGTAGGCAAGTCCAATAAATCCCGTCTTTTGTAAGAGCCGCCATGCTCAGTTCTCTCAGCTGGTGCTTTGCCTCTGGTGACTTCCATGAGGATATAGTGAGTTAGATGTGAATAACAAGGGCCAAGATGCGGGCAGGTCCTTCAAGTCCTGGGTTTGAGCAGGGTGGACTTTGGGCTTCCCCTTGTTCTTCCCAGCAGCAAGGGCACTGAGGGAAACAGCCCTCACTAGTAATGATCGTTCAGGACTCACCTCCCAGTGTCTTGGCATTCAAAAGGCTGGAGCAAGAAGCCCCATCTCATGCCCTTTCACTTTTCTCTGAGAAGCAGGTCCTAAGACCCTCATTTGAGAGATCCCTTCTCTATACCCAGAGGAAGGGATCTGGAGACACAGGGATGAAGAAAAGAATCTATATGAACAGGCTGTGCAGAATTCTCCCTAGACCAGCCCCAGAGGAGCAGGCTCAGTGTGGCACACTCCGCACGCAGCCAGCTCTCTTTTGCCAGCAGGAAGACGCAGAGGCTCAGCTGTCCACTTATGGCTTCACTTAGCAGATGCTCATATCACACAAAACCTACGAGTAGTCCATCTTCCTACTGTGACCTGCTGTTGTGAAGTCTCCAGCCATGCAAGGTTCTGCATGGAACTCACAGATGGGAACAGTGGCCAGGAGAAGGCCAGGCCACAGGTGACAAGGCCTGAGTCCTAGACGGTCCCTGTAAAACAGCTGTCCTCAAAGCCCGGGCCACTCGCCTCTAGGTTAGAGTATGACATAAGAGACCAGCGAAGGACCATGTTTATGCATTATACTTTTGGGTCCTTTTAGACTATATACTCACAGAACTCCTTTCATGTGCTTCAAAAATTTCAGAGAAAGAAAAGTTGTCTTTGGTATTTTTCATGCTGTTACCCAAAACCCATGAGCTTCACCTTGAGTGGAGCGTCTGCGTACCTGCCTGTGACCTGCGTTCTTGTCTCCCATCCTGTAGAGACTGTCCTTTGCCCAGAGAAAAGTGGATAGAGTTCCTCTCTGTGCCTCTGTGTGCTCCAAGCTAAATATGGCAAAGCCTCAGAAGAAACCTCACTTTGGGTGTCAAACATTCTTCTAGGCTTGAATGGGTTCTGGGTTCTAGCCTTCTGGGATACATTTAGAGGCTACAGAGAACCCTTTAGAATCACCAATGTTTGAGGTATTTTGTAGCCAGTGTAAAGGAGAAGGATGGGTTTGCTCAACCCTGCTTTGCTTTCTGTTCCTATGAAAAAACCAACTTGAAGGGGAAATAATTTATTTGAGCCTATATGTTATAGTCTATTGTGGAGGGACACCAAGGCAGGGACTTAAGGCAGGAGCCTAAAGCAGAAACCATGGAGGGATGTGCAGACTGGCTTGCTCTCAGGCTTAAAGTCACTATTTTTCTTATACAGCCCAAGCCCGCCTGCCTAAGGATGGTATCGCCCACAGTGGGCAGGGTGCTGCCACACCTGCCTAAGAATGGTATCGCCCACGGTGGGCAGGGTGCTGCCACACCTGCCTAAGGATGGTATCGCCCACGGTGGGCAGGGTGCTGCCACACCTGCCTAAGGATGGTATCGCCCACGGTGGGCAGGGTGCTGCCACACCTGCCTAAGGATGGTATCGCCCACGGTGGGCAGGGTGCTGCCACACCTGCCTAAGGATGGTATCGCCCACGGTGGGCAGGGTGCTGCCACACCTGCCTAAGGATGGTATCGCCCACAGTGGGCAGGGCTCTGCTACATCAATTAGAAGCTGCAAAGAAAGTCCTTGCAGAATCACCAGTGTAACTGTTAGAGTTTGAATCTGGAGTGCTCACCCCAGAAGGATGGTTTATACGTGTGAGGGCTAGAGAAGGCCCCTGGCTGAAGGAGGAAGTCTTTAGTATTGGGACGTTGACTGTCATATTACATCCGCTTCCAGCCCGCTGTCTTCTGCCTCCTGGTCCATGCCACTCCAACAGCTTCCATCCCAAGGTACCACCATTATCAGAACTATGCTTTAGTTAAAAGTAAAAATGGGTTAAAAAACATGGCTTACTGCCTCAAAGCAATCATAACGAGCCCGTTATACATAAACAAAATTAGAAACAGCCATTGGATGATGTCATAAGTGACGGGTGTGGCGTAAGCCTGGTTTTTAAGGCACTGATAGAAAAGGTCATGTCCTATTTTTTTTTTTTAAATGAGGGCTCTGGAACAACAAGATACCCTCTACAAGAAAATAAAACACCGGAAGCAGTCAACTTATAGCATGAGACTATACAAATTCAAATAAAATAGATGGTATCGGAATGTGAGCTTTTAGAAGAAAATACAGAAAAGATAATTTAAAAAAAAACGTTAAAATTCATGAATAAATACACGTCTTTCCCCCCTCTCCTGAATGGCAAGGAATTTGAAATGGAGGTATAAGCAGGCCGACAAACCCATGAAAGGATGCCATCTGTAATTAATCAGTAGAGAAACAAAATTAAAGTTAATGAGGCCAGAGATATGGTTCCACAGGTCCAGTACTTGCCTTACTGTCACAGGGCCTGAGTTCCAACCCTAAACATCATGGACAAAGCTACGTGTGGCAGTGTGAGTTTATAATCCCAGTGGCAGCGATACAGAGATAAGACAATCGCTGGGTTCCTGGCTACGAGCCATAGGCCAAGGAGAGATGTTGTCTCTAAACATATGGTGGGCAGCCCCTGAGGAATAACATCCCAGGTCGTCCTCTGGCACATACACATACATGTGTACACGTGTGCATGCAGACACACAGAGTACTGTCACAGAAGACTAGGAACGAATGAAACTAAACTGTGAACAAATAAGTGTCACAAATAAAGCAGTGTGAAGGGAGTCAGAAGTACATAAAAAGGCACAACTCTATTCAAACAAAGTCAAGAAAAGAAGTCTAATCGGTTTCTGCGATTAGAATTCAGGATGCTGGTCAAGAGCAGGTCAAGATGGACAGTCTCTGACATGTTCAGTTTCTTGACCTGGTTGAATGTTTGTGTTCCTTTGGGATAAAAAACTCTAAGTCTGCCCTAATGATGTGTGTACTTTCTCCCATAAATGTCGTTTCAATAACAGTGTTTAGATAATTAGTGCATGGGACAGGTAACTCACAGATTGCTAACATACCTCAACTGGTCTTTTAGCTAGAGCATTTCAATGCAGCTACCCTAGGAAGCATTGTAAGAAGCTAAAGAACTCTGAGCATTAGCAGCAACACCGAGGGCGGTAACTAGTCCCCACTCTTTAATTCTAAAGTACCAAGAGCATTTGGCCAAACATCTTGCTAGCGTCCGTCCATGCAACTAGGTCCCCTTAGTAGCATGAGATAATGACACTTAAAAACCCAAAGCCTTAATATTTTAAAATATTACTTTTACATTTTAAATTAATATCTGAGTAAGAAAAAGCAGCGACAGGACGGAATGGGGAGCAGCGGTCAAAAGAAAAATTAAATGTGCTTTTTCCCTTGAGGTAACTGTCCACCTCCATCCCCATCCTGAGGTTCCTTGACCACAGGGCATTATTACAAGATAACAAAGCCTATTAGGCAATGGAGCATCATTACTGGGAAGTCACCCTTTCTGTGAGTCCTTAAACATGGCTCCTTCTGTCATCCTGGTTGACAGATAACTCTCCATATCAGCTGCTGCCTCCTTTAGAATCCTGTGCTCCTAGACGTACAAATACACTGTCCTGCCTTTCTTCCCCAGAGACCTCCTTTTTCTCTCACAGAGTTACCTGTGCACCTTTTACACTTCTGGATGGTTTGAGTAGCTCCCCAGACACCTCGTCTTTGCATGTCCGTTCTGTCAGTGAGTTCCCTGTACCACCTCAGCAGACAAAACTATACAGCAATAGCTTTGAAGGGAAGGCCTTGATTCAGGTATTAACGCTCAGCCAGGCAGCATGAGTCCTGGGGTGTTAGAGTCTTGGGAAGAATCATTTTGGGAAGGGGCATCATTTACACTGAGTAGGAACAGAGTTTCTAATGAGTAACTATTCGTGTCCCACCGACACTAGAAGATAATTAACATAAGACACATGACCCTGAGCTCAGGACATAATTCCTTCTTGCACACACATGTGAAGTATGACTGTCTCTCAAGACTCCGAGCTGTATATGGAGGGAAGAATAGATTTTTGTCTTGTGTTGAATTTTGCCGAGCATCAAGAACATCTCACAGAAAGTCCTGTCATTCCCTAACCATCAGTGCCAGCCAGGGTTGTGGCTGTCACTGACGCACTGGTCCTCCATGAAGTCATGACACCTGGCTTTGCCCACCTTAACTGTCAATGTGGGCAGGCACAGCTCTGACATATTAAAATACAAATGACTCCATCACAAATGACCTTCCTTTGTGTAGTTCTCTCTGAGCCGTCCCATCTTCAGGCTTTGCACAGGTAGAGGTTGGACCCTGTAAGTTCCACCAAGGTAGGCTCTGGGATGAGCTGGGGTCTTTACTAAACAAAGGACAGAGATCACTGACTTGGAGAAACAGCTCTGAAAATTGTTCAGATGCCTCAGTAAGGTCTTGACTTCTTGTGCCAAATGCAGGTCTGACCTCTGCCTGCTGTGAAGCAAATATTTACTAATGGTGCTCTGAATGGGTGGTGTGGAGAGACAAGCTGCTCCCAGATGCCTATGCTGCCAATATTCTGGCTAAAGCCAGTTTCAAGAATTTAACAACAGGACATCACTGGCTCTGGAGCTGAGAGGAGATACTCCAAGTTCACTGGAATGAGTTTACATAGGTGAAGTTATCAGTTCTCTTTACACAACCTGTTATTTGCTGGGAGACTCCAAAGAAATTTTTCAGGGGACCATAAACAAATCAACCAAGAACAAACAAACAGATCCCAAACTCTTCTAGCAAAGAAATTGACATCACTAGGTCAGATAGTTCTCTTTTCCAAGATTAAAGAGAGAATGAAGACTATAAATCAATCAAATAATGTTTTACAGGGCCTGTTGACATCGGAATCAAATGTCTGGATAAAAGAGCTAACATCTTCACATAGGAGTCACATGACATGGCAGTGTTTTTGTGGTGTTCACTTCACTACTGCTGACAGATGTGTAACTCCAAAGGACAGTCCCTGCCAGATGTGTGACACAGAGGAAGGCTCTCCCCTGCCATTTGATTCCCACACTGGAAACTCAGGCTAGCATCCCAGGCCTCCCTGAGTGCTTGCTATTTAAAGAAAGGGATGCCACTGGGGTGGACTCTATTTGTCTGTCATTTTCAGGTCTAAGGTCCACATGGTGTGCTTTGGCCACAGCACACAATCTCATCAAGGTAGAATGGCCAGGGGCTGGAGAGATGGCTCAGTGTTTAAGCATTCACACATTGCTCTTCCAGTGTGGTTCTCAGCATTTAGGTGGCTCACGACCATATATAACTCCAGTTCCAGGATATCTGGGGGTCCTATCCCAGAGCTAATGTACTCACATATAGAAAAAAGACTATACCCATGGAATAAAAATTAAATAAATCTTTAAAGGTAGAGAGAATGGTAACTAGATCATTGCTAATCTATGCTCAGAGAGTGGATGAAAGTAAACCAGTGGACCAGTGTCAGAGCCAGTCAATCAAAGTTAAAAGAGATCAAGATCTACCTGGTGGGAAAAACCGAGGTTTCATCTGTCTAGGACTGGAAGTGGCCTATGTCCAACGTTTCTGAACTCAGCTGTGCAAAGGGATCAAGAACTTTCTGGGCTGTGTGTGATGGACAGTGGAACTTCCAGTTTGTTTGCTCATGGACTGAAATTTATCCTTTGAGTTGTTAGAGAGGGTTCCCACACTAAGCCCTCAGTAGTAAAGAAAAGATCTCGCACAGTTTATAGACTTCATGGCTCTATTGCTTTTGAGTCTGCATACATTTTAAATACAGTTCCAAATTAGAGGTGCAGCTGTCTAGAGTTAACAGGGATGGCATTGAACTACTCCATATTCTCCATTAAGTCTAAATGTTCAGCACGTCCGAGAAGACCCTCCGATACGGCGGGGCTAATACCCTTCGGACTAAAGGTTTCAGTGTGTGATGAATGTGTTTGGATACACACGAAGTTTGCAGTGGCCAGCAGCCAAGAAAATATGCAGCTCCAGCAGATGATGCAGATGCAGTGGGGGCTGAGCATCGATGTTGAGCTGGGTCTCACTGACAGATGCTCGGCGACAGGGCAAAGTCAGCTGGTTGCTCTCCGGGGAGAGAGGAGAGACCTAGTGAAACCATGTTTCTGTGATGTCAGTGGAAGATATTTCTGAGTTACACATTTTCCTGGGGTAGTGAGTAATGAACGCATAGCGATAGGTCCAGGCTGCTGTGACCGTGGGGTCCCAGGTTGCCAGATGGAATCAGAGAAACCTGCTTTGCTGACACTTTTCTGTCGAGCACTGGGCAGCATCAGTTGTTGTCGCTCCTTAAATGCAACGTGGTATCTCTTCTGCTGTGGCTTGGTTTACACCTCTGAGAAGCATGGCAGGTCTCTCTATGACAAGCCTTTCTGTGGCACCTCAGATGTCCTCATGGCCACTGTGTGCAGTACATCCTGGTTGTTCAGAGCCTATGATTAGGCTCACCGAGAAACTGTGGGAGAAGCAATCGGTTCCATGGATTTTGGAAAAGATGAGTGTAGGATTTGTGTGTAGGATTGAGTCCCCCAAAGCAGATGCTGAAATGAGGTTTGGAATGGGAATCGCATGGAGACTCCAGGAAGCTGTAGTCGGGAAGTGAAGAATGACCGTAGGGACAGAAGCCAACACAGGGCATGCTATGGGAGACAGTGCAAAATTCTTCAGATAGAGAACTGAAAATTCACCTAAGTAGCTTTTAGCGGGAGTAGGGAGGTGGAAAGATAGGAATAGGACTCTGACACTATCTCCCTCAGTGTGTGTGTGTGTGTGTGTGTGTGTGTGCGTGTGTGTGTGTGTGCGCGTGCGTGTGTGCACGTGCACGAGTGCTTGTGTGCACGTTTATGGGAGTCCACGTGTGTGCATGTGTGTTATGCACATGTGTGTATGCATGTGTGTGAGTATACTTGTGTGCATGTGTGTGTTCACACACAACAATATAAAAGAGAAAGATGTTGTATAACACACCCCATAAGAGGAAGTGACCACAGTCAGGGTGTGAGACAGAGTCCTCAAAGTGTAGAGAAAGGCTCTCCAAAGACAAGGCAGCGCGTGCTAATAATGACTGTGCTTTTGACCAACCCTATATTCCACAGAATCTTGTATCTTCTTATACATTATAATATTTCTCCCCCACAATATTCAAGGCAATCGTGTACTCATGGTATAGATGAGGAAACTAAGTTGCTGTTAACATGGCCAAAGCCCCAGTGAGGCCACTTAGAATTTACACCCAAGCCTTTCTAACTATAAGTTCTGTGTTCTTTCATCTGCACATTGGCTAGCCCACCTGCTACCCAAAGCAAGCCTGGAGCAGATGCCAGGTCTGTTCTCAAACATGGGGCCACAGGCAAAGAAGAACTGTGAAGGTACCATGAAGACAGAAGCACACAGTAAGTCTCATGAAATAGCCTGGGAACTGTGGTACAGAACGTCCGTCATTTAAAAACAATCACATGAGGTAGAAATGCAGTATACAGCTGTGAAACACGGCCCTCACTGTCGGCGGAAATACCCTATCCAGCTGTGAAACACTGCTCACTCCAGGTAGAAATGCAGTGTACAGCTGTGAAACACGGCTTTGATTTCACTCTGCTCAGCCCAGGCGTTGAACCAGGAGGCATGGCAGTGGTGGCTGTGTCTCTTGTTCACTGTCATTCTGGCTCTGACTCCAAGGCATAGTCCCTGCAGCCCTGCTGTGGGATGGCCTGCTTCCCTAATTCACATGTCCCAAGTTCAGAGCTCTGGTGACTCTAGGTCAATCTGGATTTGGTGGCAAGATCTCTGAATGGGAGAATGAGTTAAAGGGTGAGCCACTAAGCCTCCCAGGAAGAGGAAGGCATGGGATGGGTGCTTATTCCTGCCTGGAGACTTGGTCATGTGAGGAGAGCCCTGATGACAGGCAGCTGCAAAGCCAGACAGAGGCAGAGGGAACAACCCTCAGGCCCTTAGACTTCTTGGACTTTCAGTCTTTAAATTGAGACAATATATTGTGCGGTCTAAGCCACAGTGTGTGATATTTTGTTACAGAGCTACACTGACTGATGAGCCTCCCAGTGAAGCTACCAGTTCAGAGGGAGTGCCCTTCCCACTCAGAAGAGGTTTTTCTTCTGGCTGGACCCAGGAAGGGTCACAGCTACCCCATCAGCAACACCAGACATCCTCATCTGTGGCCATGGGTCATGCCATCCTCTGAGACTATGCCTTTCTTTTTGGCTTCTCTAAAGCCATGTTGCCCAGGGAGCCAGCATTAGCAATGCTTCTGTGTTCTCTGAACTGCTTGGCTAACAGCACAGTCTACAGTCACTTTCTGCAAAGACAGAAACATATCTACAGCATCAGTCACACATGACTAAGTACCCAAGATATGCACAATAATGAGAAAGAACAAAAACTTTCCAGCAGTCACACACACGTGGTGGCTCACAGCCCCAGCCCATGGCAGAGTGTCCCTTGTGGCAGGTCTGGCCCATTCTGGATGTAAACATCTTCAGAATCCATAGAGTGGTGGGGACAGAGCAGAGGCTCTTTGGAGTAAGAGCCCTATGTATCATCACCCTGATCAACCAGACTTATGTGCCTACAAATTTGCCCTGAATGCCAGACAGGGGAGATTCCTTGCTGGTCTTGTACCTCAAAAGAGAAACTTTTCCATGACTTCTGTGGGTCTCACTAGATACAGGTTGCAGGTCTGGCCAAGAGAACAGAGGGACAGCTAAACTATTACAGTCCTGATCTCAGAGAACCAGAAGTTAACCAACGTTGCAGATTTATTATAAAAAATATTAATTACTCTCCCCCTCCAGTTGGTCTTCAGGAATCAAGGACTGTGACTGTAACCCCTACTTTCCCAGATTCTTTTCCACAGATAAGAAACGTGTGGAGTAAGTGCTGGCTGGGCATGGAACCATCTGGATTCCTGAAAAGAATAGGGTAAGCAAATATGTCCCCTGAGAAGCTGGCAACAGCTAGAGTGGTGTAGAAAAGGACCTGAAGTCCGTCTTGGAAGGACAAACTGAAGACGTTCACATGCTCTTTTAGCAACATTTGAAAATCAAAGTGGTCATTCTTGGGTGTGCCTGCCACCCTCTGACATTGTACGTCCTGAGGAATTCAGAGATAACCACTCAGAAAGCTCAAGCACCCATTCAAAGGGTCCTCTTCACTTTCCAGAGAAGGATAAACAGAAGAGAGCTTGCAGGACTTCAAATTTTTACCCTGACTCAATTTTCCTTACTCCTTACAAAACACAGGCAGCTGGCTCAGCCACGATCTCCCTTGTCTAGTGTGTCCACACTCTTGGGAGTCTGAGTGACTGCAGAGCCTAAAGGAGATGAGCCCTAACAGGCAGCCTTCTCCCGAGTGCGTGCACACGTGTGCCTGTGGCCAGCCTTGCTGGAATGTATGTAAGCAGCGGGCCAGCCCCTGCCTGCAAAGTGTGGAAAGAAAGCTCAGCGATGCTCTCATCAGGAGAGGGGTCCTTGGAAAGTGTGAGCTAATAGAAAACACTGAAAACAGGGTCAGCCATCCAAGACACCAATGACACATTGACCAACACCATGCCTCCCTCTTTCTTCAAATCTAAACCAAGCCATTGAAGCAAGAGCAATTTGCAGCAGGATCTCCCCAGTCCCAGACTGGGCTCCTCCCGCCTCTCGTCAGCCTCTGAAAGGCCAGGTGGAGCCTGTCCAGGAAAAAGAAATCCTGGAATACGCAGTAAAACGTTAAGACGCTTCTTCCAGGCACAATAAGCTCCTGGAAAACACAAGTTCATCTCCTTCTTCCCCTCCCTCTCCCTCTGCTTCCTTTCTCAAAATACTGTGCAGTCTGTAAAAACTGCCATCCTTGTTTTAATAAGAGACCATGCCCGGCTTCTCAGAAAAAGAAATGGAAACACTAGTGCCGCTCCCAGCCTTCAAAGCAGGCTGTCCTAGGCAGCCATCGGGACTTATAAGAGAGCTGAAAAAGTCATTAGGATGGCCACGTGGTTTGGGACACAGTCTCTTCTCATTTCGGAACAAATTAAAAACATTAAATCACAGGACTGAAATTTTCATTTTGGTTCTGGTTCTGAAGTTAAGCCAGGGTCACGGCCCTGGCCTCCTCTGCTGGGATTGCTCTGGTTTAGACAGAAAGGTGAGGTGAAGTTCAGCACTGGCCGCTCCGTCCAGCCTCTTACAGAGGCTCAGGACTGCTGTTCAGAGCAGAGCCAACCACTCCTGCTGGATGGAGGAACTGCCTGGGGTCCAGGTTCCACTTTCATGGAGCATCCACCTCAGGTTTGGGGCAGTCCCTCTTCGATGTTCAAATACGAACGCTGATACTTTTCTCCATGCATTTCTTTGCTCTGACCCAACTCTACCTTCTGATCTCGTTGTGCTTTAACCTGACCCTGTTCCCCTGGCCTCTTAGAGTTCTTTCACTCATTCTTTAGCTGGGCCTTATCTGCCATCAAACTTACTCTAAAGTCTTTGTTTGGGTAGTAAATTAGTGTTCTAGAATTTTGACTCCTATTCTTAAAAACAGTGTCTAGTTTTCTGGTGAGATTCTCCATCGAACAACCTGTATCTTAAACCCACTAGTTACATAGTTTTTGGTTAGTACAGATTGCAGACTACGTGTGGATGTGTTCTAATACACCTCCCTTCTCTTAGCCTCTCATTATTTCTCACCTCCACCCTTTCAACAACTCAAGCAGTTTCCCCAGAAGCCGTCCAGTGATTTTCTTCACACCAGTGTAGTTCAGATTTTATATATGGCTGCCCCTAGTTGCAAGCAAGTCTAGGAGACAGGACATTTAAAATGGATACATTTCTATAATAAAGAAAACAAACATATTTTTAGTAATGCATATGTGGAGAATGCTCAGGGTCTCTTCCATTGTCACTAAAGCAATGACTGAAGTCAAAAGGAAAGAATTTTCCCAAGGGCCAGGCAGGCCAGCCAGGTATATTTATTCATAAAACATAACAAAGATACTTGGGTTATAGGAGAACCCTGTCCTTCTGGGTCAGGTCTGTATATATGTCCATCTATAAAGCTCTCACTGTTGCAAAGCTAAAAGGATATGATGTAAGGTTACACTTTCCTGTGGCCATACATAGGCGAGGGCAGTACGGCCCTTGTACCAGCTTAACATCCCTTACTTTAAGATGGGAAGAAATGCATGAGTCCTGGCCGGGCCACAGACGTTGGGAGGTCAATGCAAAGAAATGTTGAAACGTGTTCGAATCTAACAATTTGTGTAACTCTTACATTTGCTGTGCCCTGTTTCAAAATTGGGACTGACTGGGTGTGGTGGAGCACGTGTGTGAGCAATCTCGTACCTGGGAGGCTGAGGCTATGGGAGGCTGAGCTTGAGACTAGCCTGGGTCATCTAGAGAATTCAAAGCTGGCCTGGAGTTCCTAGTGAGACTTGCACTAAAATTAAAAGGTAATAATAATAATAATAATAATAATAATAATAATAATAAATAACTGGAGGGCTTGGGAAGATGTCTCCGTGGTTAAGGGCACTTGCTGATTTCAGTTTCTAGTACCTCACAAAACCTGTAACTCAAGCTCCTGCTGAAGTGCCCAACTCCCTCTCCAGGCGCACACACACACACACACACAGAGAGAGAGAGAGAGAGAGAGAGAGAGAGAGAAGAAAATCTTAAAATCAAACAAATGTAAATTGATAACTGAGAAGTATAAATTATTACAGAAGCCCAATTATTTACCAGCCCTTCCTGTTATTTAAACTTTTACATAATACAAGTTTATAATGTTCCATATAAATCAAATGTATAAAACCATAGTCAGTGGTATATGAATATGTGCCCTCACATATGCACATGTACACCTGCGTCGTGTGGAATGTCACTTACTGAGGCTCTGATGTCTTTATTGTAGAATTCATAGCGCTTGCTGTATTTGCGGTTTGGGCTTCTTGAACCCCATGACTCTCTGATCTACTTCTTATGAGGGAGGAGAAGGCTTGGAATTATCCGTGTATCTCAGCATTAACTGTCACCTCTCCCACTGGAATTATGGCAGTGGTGCTGTGTTTTCCAAGATATATGCCAACAATATTTCAAACTATGATTAACAGGGCCAATACCTTGTAAAGTTGGGCACATCTTTCCTTGTTATGCCTTAGCGATGCCGTCTGTCTTTGTGAAGGCTGATCTGTGAAATGACTTTTTAAAAGTTGGATGGTGGCCTCTCCTTCCCCTTGGTGTAGTAGTGTACCTTTTATCAATAATAATGGGAGCTCTTCCCTGGTTATGTGGCTCTTGTAGTTAATGGTGATGGACCAGTCTGGAAACTGTGGCCTGGAGTTCAGGGGCTTGTACAGGAACAGTGCATGACACACAGATTCCAACGGATTTCCCCTCAATCCAAATACTCAGGGTCATGTCATGTCACCTTAATTTTCCTTAAAGAACATATATATTGAAGAAAACTTTTCAGCATAAGAGTCTATTGTGTGTCTCTGTCTCTGTCTTTCTGTCTTTGTCTGTCTGTCTCTCTCTGTCTCTCCTTCTCTCTCTCTGTCTCTCCCTCTCTCTCTTTCACTCTCTCTCTCTCTCTCTCTCTCTCTCTCTCTCTCTCTCTCTGTGTGTGTGTGTGTGTGTGTGTGTGTGTGTGTGTGTGTGTGTGTGTGTAGGACAAAGGTCTATGTCAGGTGTCTTCCTCAATCCTTCTCCACTTTATTCATTTGAGACAAGCTCTCACACAAAGCCCAGAGCTTATTCAATCATCCAGGCTGCAAGGCCAATGAGCTTCAGGGATCTGCGTCTACCTCCTGATCTCTGGGCTTTTAGACATAAGCTCTTGTGCCTGGCTTTTTCCGTGGGTTCTGGAGGTCTGATCTCTGGTCCTCATGCTTGGTATCAGTCTTTGCCTTCCTTCAACAATATGCTAATCCCATTAGTGAGGGCCTCACTCTCTGACTGCACGGGCTCTTAAGGGTCCCTATGAGTGGAAATGCAGGGCAGCTGGCTACCTGACAGGCTTGCCCAGTGGCTCTGGTGCCTGGATTCTATCAGGACATAGCCACGTCCCTTCCGAAGGGTCTGAATGTGGAGACTTGTGTACACGAAGCAGGCTGAACTTTGAGTGACACAAAGTACTAGGATATTACTTAGCCTTCTTGAAAGAGTTTTCTGTCCCCCGACATTTCAGAAGGACCATGCATCTCTAGTCAATGAAAGACATCTGTGACATTTTCTGACCCTAATTAAAAATAAAATCCTCCCTTCAACTTCAAACAAAAACTTGGTTATGATCTGAAAGGATCGTAGCTAAAACCAATGCCTGTGAGTCCGCCAACAAAAGGGATGGAAATGCAAAACAAAACACCTTTTCCCACACACCGCATACCCAGCAACTATTATTGTCTGGATCCCAGTCAGGTTCGCCAGCCTCCCCTCCTGCAGTTAAATTACTTTCTCAAGAGAACCTCTCTGAATTGTCACAGGAATTCCTACACTGAACACTGTTTAATTTTAAGGTTTTTCTGTCTAACTCATTACCAACGACGAATTTCATTTTGCCAGGGAAAAAATCGATTTGTTTGTTTCATGTTGAAAGCAGTTTTCTTCTTTTCCAAATAATTTCTGAAGGTATGCTGATCCGGGCCTCTTATCTCTCATTAAACTAATGCTTTCGAGCATAATTAAGAATAGGCTGGAGAGCTAAGTATATTGTAATGCGGTGACATTAAAGAAGACATATCAAAATGAATTTACAATCATATCATTACATCAAGCTCGGCTGTGACTGCAATGGTATTATAACCATAATTAATTAGCCGTGGTACAAATTACTAATAAATCTTCAGAAATTAAATGCCTAATTTTTCAAAACCATATGTCTTTGTAAATTGATTATTTAGAATTTAGAGGCTTTTTAATTAGGAAGAAATTTATGCAATACCCTATGTAATAATTAGGAATCAGCTTTTCTGTAATATTATTGAACATCAGCAAAAAAATTAAATCTTTGGAAAATAGACTCGTTAATTATAGTATTTCACTGTTAAAAACCAACATATGTGTAAAACTGAAGAGGCTAATATGCCTTTCCATTTCCCTAGCTTCCTGCCCTATTCTCTCCCTGCTGGAGCTGTCAACACAACAGAATCCAAAAAAACGAGACGCAGAGGGATCCTCCCCAGGGTTGTGGGCCCATAAGAATACTGTACGTTTCACTTCGCCAGTCTGCACTTCCCACTTTCTAAAGGCAAAGCAGGGCAGGGTGTGGGGGTTCTGAGAATTGCCTTCATTTCCAGAGATTATTTTAACATAGAACGCAAATACGGCTTTTTCAGGAAGAGGGTGGGGGGGCATCATCTGAGATAGAGTGGAAACATTGCTGAAGTGAGATCTCATCCTGTGTGTAATCAAAAACCCCAGAGACAGGAAGAGGTCTGAAGGGGAGTCCATCAGGCCTGCCTTTAAAAGCCAAGGCCCTCCTGTCGCAGGAGGAGTGGTGGGAAGTCACCTGAGATATACCTTGCTCCTGGCTCTTTTGAGGAAAAGTTAAAGATGCTCCAAATGAAAGAGAAGTTGACTGAACCAGACAGAGAAGTTGCAACCAGTCTGGAAGAGAAACAGTCAACTTGCCCCAACCCCTCCTCTCAGCAGGCAGGCCTCTGTGCCCCCAGGTGATCTTGAAATGAGGCCAACTTTTAAAACTGTCCAGGAAGCAGAATTCCTCCCTGCTAGCTCCCATGAGTCATTGCTGTTTCCTCCTGTCATGTCTTCTTTGGCTATCAGCTGGCCCTTTATCTGAAGGACTTCCTAGCCAGTCACACCCTAAGCATGTGACTCCATCTTTAATTGTTGCTTGCAGGAGGAGGAGGAGCGACCCCAGCACCCTCTTCCCAGCCGCAGTAGTACAATCAACACGAATGAATCTGCCTCTGGAAGGAAATTTGCTTACACACACATCAGAGCTCAGGCCTGAAGGCCTCAGAGCCAGTACAGGACAGACAGCCATTTTACTACAGACAAATGCGGCACCAAGTGAGAAGTCAGCAGCCCAGAGCAGAGTTTTTAAAGAGTATCCTGGAAAAACAGTTACAGAAAAAAGAAAGGAAAGCAGGACTGCTGACAGACCTCGGTGGAGAGCACAGATTCTCTCCAATGAGCCTTCGAAAATGGCTTCGACTTTTGGATTCTAAATTCTGTAGACAAATCGCAGGCTTGCCCAGGCCTCAAAGGCTCAGCCTCTGTCACAGGCCCTCTAAGGGTTACTATGTGCTCCTTAAAACTGCCTAGTTAGTACTGCTGCCTGCCATCAGGATGATCCCCCTCTAAGATGATCTACAGCTCTAACTCCCTCACTGGTGGCCTGAGTGACCTTCCCGGTCTCTCACTGGCAAGCAGCTGTTCCCCACTCCTCACCCCAGCACATTTCACTTTTCTGGCCAAACTTCCCTTTCCAGCTTCCTTACTCCTCCCCCACGATTCCCTCAAGCTTCCCTAGCAGGGCTTATCACCAGGCTGCAAATGCAGGAAAGACACAAATATAGTTGGAGACGCAACTGACTTTTCTCCTCTAAATTTCATGGATGAACTGAATCTGGCTAGCCTTTCTCCTTCGTCTAGGTGGTTCCAATTCCAAATGGTTCTTTTCTGGAGAGAGCACAGCCAGGTGAAGAAGTTACAAGTCAATGTGCCAAATATATCTCATGTCAGCCCACCTCCTGCCACTGCAGGCTCCCAGAAAAGAAAGGAACATGCTAGAGAGGGGAGGTACGTCGGCTTTACGCCACAGAAAAGCCTGCCAGTTGTCGCGTGGGTGCAGTGTCAGAGAAGGCCTTCTGCAGCTCTAGAGAAAGAGGTAGCTAAGGGGCAGTCCCAATTCCCTGGAAGACAACGGCAGGCAGGCTGCCACCACTCGCACTATTTGCTTTTAAAGACAGACATATACTATACATTCTTAACACAAGGCCAATGTATAGAGGGCATTTTCGCTAGACCATAGATTGGTTTCTATCTCACTCTGTACAGCAACAGGAATGACAGTAAATAAAGTTTGTTCACTGGTCTCTCTCTCTCTCTCTCTCTCTCTCTCTCTCTCTCTTTCTCTTTCTCCCCCCCTCTCTCTTCACCTCCTCCTCTCCTTCTCCCCCTCTCTCTCCACACACACACACACACATGGTTCTATGGTGCAGTGACATGTGCGTATGTGATACATATGTGAATGTATATGAGAAAGAGAGGAAGAGACAAAGACAGAGACAGAGACAGAGAGAGGCAGAGGGGTGGAGAGCACACACCACGGGATTCACAGCTGGACTGGTTTTTCAGGTAATCATCAGGCAACTTATTGCACTGGCTGTGCGGTCATCGGAGGCTATCCCAGCACTTTTGAAATCTTACCTATGGGTGTGATCTGTGCAGCAATGTCTATGTTCCAGAGAGCTCCAGATAAGCCACAGAACCTGGAGCAAAGTCTGTGTCATATGGAGACATATCACATCGATGGTTCTTGCTAAATGCATTGATGAGACCCAATTCACACTTGCTGCTGACATGGATCAGAGGAGTCCCCAAAGAGACAAGGATCAGAGGATCTATAGGCAGGCCCCAGAAAAGCCAAGAACACCAAGGATACATAGACAGGAGGCCTGTTGTTCACAACTGCTGTCCTATGAAGGTCCTTCTGATATAGCGTCTGTGCACTAAAGCTAGGCCATTCGTATGTGTATTGTTGTACAAGTATTGATAGGTGGAATGGCTATTTTTCTTTAGTACTAGACATTTTTGTTTGATATTTTTCTTTGAGGATTATGTATATATATATATATATATATGTACAAAAATGAAATATGGTCATATGCACCCCTATTTTTGTTCAACTCTCCCCAATATTTTCCCTTCCTAACTTATTTAAAAATTTATTCTATTTTTATTTTATGTATACAAGTGTTTATATACCTACCACTTGATAGGTATACCTTCCAGTAGATATGTGCTCAAAGGAGAAAGGGTTTTCTCTTCCTCAACATCTAAACACTGCTGATAGCTCTTGAGGTTCTCAAGGCCCAGTGCTATCTCCCCTAGCCATGGGGATTTTGGTTGACTTGATTTGTACGGGTCATGTGTGGGTGACCACAGCAACTGTGGGCTCTTGGGAGTGATGGCCATGTCATGCCAGAGGGCAGCATCTCTCAGCACCTCCCATCCCCCAGCCCCTACATTCCTTCTGCCTTCCCTTCCAAGATGTCATCTGAGCCTTGGTGTGGATGGTGAAAAATATATAAAATGCCTCGTTCAGGGCTGAGTACTTGGTCTCGTCTTACCTTTTGTGGCCTGATTATTCTGATAGATAAAAGAGACTGATGCTTGACTCTGTACTGGGACCCTCTGGTATCAGACGCCTGTACCATGAACACAATCTCATAATCTCTTTCCCCACTCCCCTCTAGCCCTCCCTGCCCTTCCCTTTTCCTCATCCTCTCTCAGCTCTGAAATGATTTGCACTCATTTACTTTGCCATTTTGGAGTTATACTCTTTGGAAGCAATTTCCCACCATAGGAAAGGAAGTGATGACTTTAACAGTCTTCTATTGGAAAAGTATCAGTTTCCCCAATAGCTTATTTCCTTATTCAAGATGCTTCCGGGGACATGGAGCACACACAGGCCTTACATGCCACTGGGGTGGAAGAGCATGAAATGGGTGCATGGGATGGGGGCAGCCATACTCCACGTTATGCAGATGTCAGATTCTGGCCCAGGGGAGGTGGAGGAAAGAGTATCAGTAGTTTAAGGTCCTCTGTAGCTACATAGTGAGTTTGAGGTTAGCCTTGGCTACATGTCACTGTATAGTGGCTAGAGTGGATAGGATGTCTGCTGAGAAGACATCTACTGTATGAGGGCAACCTTCAAACTTTGGGATCGACAGAATAGAGTGAAGGGCTTGTTAAGAGTCAAGACTCCCCAGTCCCAATACTGAGCTTCCAGTCCCATTAGTGAGCTGTGTGTTAGGGATTGGCACTGACAGATGTGTTAGGAGTGGGCACAGTAAGACGTGTTAGGGGTGTGTACTGAGGGATGAGGTAGGGATTGGCACTGAGATGAGGTGCTAGGGGTGGGCACTGAGAGCATGTGTTAGGGGTGGGCACTGAGAGCATGTGTTAGGGGTGGGCACTGAGAGCATGTGTTAGGGGTGGGCACTGAGTGCATGTGTTAGGGGTGGGCACTGAGAGCATGTGCTAGGGGTGGGCACTGAGTACATGTGTTATGGGTGGGCACTGAGAGCATGTGTTAAGGGTGGGCACTGAGTGCATGTGTTAAGGGTGGACACTGAGAGCATGTGTTAAGGGTGGACACTGAGAGCATGTGTTATTGGTGGGCACTGAGAGCATGTGTTAGGGGTGGGCACTGAGAGCATGTGTTAGGGGTGGGCACTGAGAGCATGTGCTAGGGGTGGGCACTGAGTACATGTGTTATGGGTGGGCACTGAGAGCATGTGTTAAGGGTGGGCACTGAGAGCATGTGTTAGGGGTGGGCACTGAGAGCATGTGCTAGGGGTGGGCACTGAGTACATGTGTTATGGGTGGGCACTGAGATCCTGTGTTAGGGGTGGGCACTGAGTGCATGTGTTAGGGGTGGACACTGAGAGCATGTGTTAGGGGTGGACACTGAGATCCTGTGTTAGGGGTGGGCACTGAGTGCATGTGTTAGGGGTGGACACTGAGATCCTGTGTTAGGGGGGGCACTGAGTGCATGTGTTAGGGGTGGACACTGAGAGCATGTGTTGCTCAAACTGGAAAGTTCTTAGAAGATGCCAGTTCTGTTGCCCCCAGAATAAACCATTGATGCTTCTCATCTGAGGCCCTCTCCATGATCTGACCCTGGGTGGGCATGTGCAAGAGGAAGGCACACCCCGAAGTTTCTACTCCATCATGTCTGGTACCAACTTGATGGTGTCATCCATACAAATGAAGATAATAGTTGCCTTGCACACAGTTCAAGCTGTTCTAAGAACCTGGACATACAGACCCTAACTCACCAAATCCTCACCACCACTGCTCCGGCTCATTGCACTAATGTTCCTAAGGTCTGGGGCATAGTAGACTAGGCAGGGCCTCTGAACTACACTGCCTCTACCCACAGCACCTTTCCACTTCAGTGTTATCCTCACTCTGGGAGGAGTGTCCTTTCAGAACCTCCCCTAAGTGTGATATTAGCCACGCAGAGGCTGCCGGACAGCCTTGTGTCAGACACAGCATAACAAGCAGGTAGAGCTGCTTATCTGCTGCTACCCTGCCATCCCAGGGGCATTTGTGACCCTGTAGATAGAAGTTTTCAAGGGATGTGGAAAGACATAACACACAGGAAAACAGGGAGAGAAGGAATCCTGAATGAAGGAAGAGAAATAAGCAGTTAGCAGAAAATAATGAAGCAGTAGGAAGAAGTGGGAAGAAGACAGAAAGTTCTAAGTAATGAAGATTATTTATGGGAATAAAACCTAAACACTGAACTTGCATGGGAGAAAGCAACTTCTGGTACACACACACACACACACACACACACACACACACACACACACACTAAGAAACCAGGAATGCAAATCGAAAATAAAACCAGCTAAGAAGAGGCAATTCAGGACATGAGTGGGGAACTCTCCCAGGGGAAGGAGACAAAAGATGCTACTAATTGAATTTAGGGCATGTTTCTTTTTTTACTACATTTGAGCTACATCAACATTGTTCTTAGTCTTCAGGAAACTTTGCAATCTTCTAAAATACAGGAAATGCCATTTGATTTGGTGGCCACTCAATTCCTGCTTGCTTGTTTATTTTTTCTTGAGCAAAAGAAGTCTCAACCGAAGGTTGGCATGTGGGATAAATCTTTGAGGGGAAAGACAGGGAAATAACTCAGGAGGAAGGAAGGATTCATTGTGACACCAGCCAGGTCAGGGGGATGGCCACATAGCGGCATTCCTCAGAGCGCCAGCCTGCAAGGCACTCAACTTGGTTGAGGCTGCTCTGCTGCCCTGAGACTGAGTAGGGGGTGACCCTGGAGGCCAGCCACAGGGCCTGGGACTCAAGTGTTCTGTTTTAGATTAAGAGCTGGGTTCACCGAAGGGGTACAGCGTTGGGAGGACAGGGATGTATCTGCTTTTCTGGGACTTTGCTGGAAGCTGCCTGTCCCATCGGACAGGGAACCAATGGTGTGCGTGCAGGTTGCGGATGGAGGTGTCTCCTCTTTGTCCCCCATCTCGGTAGTGAGATTCTTTTCTTTATATTCCTGTTGTTATGGAATAAGAAACGAGGGGGCTTAATAATGTGGCTTTAAAATTTGTTTTCTTACAAGCTGCCTACCAGAGTGGACAGGTTTTTTTTTCGAGAAAGTGTTTTGTTATGAAGCCTGGGCTGGCCTCAACGTCTTAGAGTCCTTGTTACTGAGATCTCAGACATCCGTCTGCACAAAACGCCTTCATGAAACAGGCTACCTCTTCTGTCCATGTACCAGATCAGCTCCTAGAAAGGAGTGACCATGTTCCCTTCCCTCACCTCTGAAGCCACTTCACTGCAAACAGCTTTGTGTACTCTCTGAGCTAGCCTGCAGACAATTGGGCAAATGCAGCTGGAACTGCTGGATCCTCCAGTTGCTCAGATGGCATAGCGTATTCGCTCTGCACCTAACATTTCCGAGGAAATCAGCAACGAGGTCGGTGTGGAATTGGATTCCTGCGCTGCTGTCGGGTTGACACAAAGCTAAGAGATCTCATCTGAAGGCCCGTAGTCAGTCGCACCAGCAGGCTCATGCCTCGAGGAGGTGAGCACAGGTCTCAGTTTAGCTGCGTTTAATATTCCCACGCTCAGGAAACATCGGAAGGAGCCGGGCTACTCGTGTTCCACTCCAGCTCCTTCCAACAGAAGCTGGGCACCTGACTGGAAAATAATGAATGAGCCCTTGCCCCGTCCGCTCTGGCATGGGGTCCCTTTTTTATCTCCGTGGCTGCTACCTGTCACCGGGTGGTGCTTGGCGCCGACAGTGGGGCGTTTGAACACACCACGACTATCTAAACAAACCATTAAGGGGTAGTAGAGCAAGAGCAGTGAGTGACAGCCAATAAATCTCCAACACCTTAGGTCTCCTGCGCGAGCTGGCTGCTGCAGGGTCACCATGTTTACACAAAATCAATTTTACAAGCGATCTTAAATAATTAGGGAGGTCACCGTCACCCAGAGATAGTCGGTGAGGTGGCCACATCCTTCTCATTGATTTCTTTTGTTGCTATTCCATTGGATTTTCCCCCTCAAGCTGCTCTCTTGTCTGATGGCTTCTTTATGAACTACTGAAACCTTGCTTTATGAGGAGCTGAGTTACACTTTCTTCTTAGTAGTTTACAGATGAGAAACCTTGACATATCCTGTGAGCCCATTCTTGATGAAGCTCTGGTTTAAGGGCACATTCCTTGAGTTCTTTCATGGCCAGCCCTTGAAACACTTGGGGACAGACAAGTTGGACGAGGGGGAAGACATTAACGTATACTAAAATCCAAAGATGGCGGTCAAAAGTAAAAGTTGTGAAGTTTGCTTGTTTGTGACAGCAAAAAGCATTTGGTGTAAGCTCCATTTTGATAGAAGCTTTGAGCTTTCTTAGTGTGCTGATCACCTGTTTAAAAGCTTAAGTAAAACAGATCTCGTCTCCATACCAAACACCTATTAAAGATCTGGCACACAGGAACTGGATGAAGGCGATGAATTCATTGAGAAAAAAAAAATCTCCTCTAGGGTATCGTGTGCTTGTGATTCATAAACCAGAGTGCCGTCCACTTGACCTGCCCACGAGGTAGAAGGGAGCCACTTTCCCTGCTGGCTATGGCGTGATAAATCCATACTTGCTACAGGGTGCTGAGGACTCCATCTGTTCCCTAAAGTGCTCCCATAAACCGCCTCTCTGCCAGCCATCTGCAACGGGCCCTCATGCCGTTGCGGTGAAATCTTGCAACTGCAGCATGATGATTTTGCACCTTCAAACACAGCTCACTTTAGTTGCCATTGCTAAGACCCAGGGTTTTGCAGCAGTGTCTTCTGTGGGTGGGAACCTGTCACACTGGTAGATGATGGGGTCAGAGCTTGGGTTCTATATTATGGAATCTATATTGCCACACTCCAGCACCCAAGTATTTCTGCTCAGCAAATTTTTTTTTTGAATTGAAAAAATAATATGACTTGAAAAATGTTGTGGGAAGCGATGTAGAAAATATCTAAAATTTTTACATACGAGTTATACGTGGGAGCTGCTTCATTACCAGGGCTATGCACTGAACCCTATGCCCTGTGGCCCTGTTGAAAATGAGTATGCTGGGTTAAGATCAGGCTCTAAAACCTTTTTTTAAAAATGCGTGCATGCATGCTGCATATGTGTGAGTGCAGTGTATTTGAGGGTGCACATGCATTTGCGTATATGTGTATGTGGAGGGCAGAAGTTTGGTCTCTTCCTTCATTTCTTTAACTGTGTGCATTCGGACTGGGCTCTCTCACTGAACTTGGAGCTGGCCATTTTGGTTAGTCTGGCTAGCCAGGTTGTTCCAGAGAGGCCTAGCCTCCACTTCCTGCTTGCTGAGTTTATAGATGGGTACCAGACTCCCCTAGACTTTCTGTAGGTCCGGGGATCAAAACAATAGTTTTTCCTCTTGCAGGACAAGCTGTGCTGTCTCCTATCTGAGGTTCTGAATCATTACCAGGCTTTTTCTCATGGGTAGCTGTAAATATGCTTGGATACTCTTATCTGGGGAACATGATCTGACATGGAAATGTCTCCTTTATTCCACAGACATTTCTGTAAACCTTCCATCAGACATTTCTGTAAACCTTCCCAAAGACTTCTGGCTATCATTAGCCACTCACTTTTAATGAAAGAAATCACTACAAAATAGGCTAGTAAACTCTGGTTGGTTGTTTTTATGCTGTCAGGATGACCTATTTCTCATTACTGTATTTCAAGCAGTTCAGTTCATATGAAGTTAAAACAATGACTTAATGAAATTCACGGAACTAGAAAATATCCTGAGTGAGGTAACCCAATCACAAAAGAACATACACGGTATGCACTCACTGATAAGTGGATATTAGCTCAAAAGCTTGGAATAACTAAGATAGAATTTACAGACTACATGAAGCTCAAGAAGAAGGAAGACCAAAGTGTGGATGCTTCAGTCCTTCTTAGAAGGAAGAACAAAATACTCACAGGAGGAAATACAGAGACAAAGTGTGGAGCAGAGACTGAAGGAAAGGCCATCAGAGACTGCCCCACCTGGGGATCCATCCCATATGCAGTCACCAAACCCAGACACTATTGCGGATGCCAAGAAGTTCATGCTGACAAGAGCTTGATATAGCTGTCTCCTGAGAGGCTCTGCCAGAGCATGACAAATACAGAGGCAGATGCTCGCAGCCAACCATTAGACTGCTAACTGGGTCCCCAGTGGAAGAGTTAGAGAAAGGACTAAAGGAGGTGAAGGGGTTTGCAACCCCATAGGAAGAACAACAATATCAACCAACCAGAAACCCCAGAGCTCCCGGGGACTAAACCACCAACCAAAGAAAACACATGGAGCAACCCATGGCTCCAGCCACATGTGTAGCAGAGGATGGCCTTGTTGGGCACCAATGGGAGGAGAGGCTTTTGGTCCTGTGAAGGCTTGATGCCCCAGTGTAGGGGAATGTCAGGGCAGGGAGGCGGGAGGGAGTGGGTGGGAGGGTGGGGAGTACCCTCATAGAATCATCGGGAAGAGGATGGGTTAGGGGGTTTCTGGGGGGGAAACCATGAAAGGGTATAGCATTTAAAATGTAAATAAAGAGAATATCCAATAAGAGAAAAGAAAAAAGAAAAAAATGAGGAGTATCTGGCTTGCTCCAGGCATGCGTAAGTAAGTGAAATTGCTCCTGTCTCTGAGGACTGCCTTGCATGGCCCTCACAATCTTCTGACTGCATTTCTCTCCTGTCCTTGCAAAAGTCAGTCTGGGTATTGTCTTGTTACGTTCCCTTTGCAATGTAGTTGGTCTTAAGTCACACAAGAGAAACATGGAAAGCTTAGACAGTCCAGGAATACCTGCCCCGTCACTAATTTCATGGGGTATGTTTGAGCAGAAACTGTCACTCACACAGGGCATCATTTCTCTAAACATCTGCAGGTCATCCCCTCTACAAGGCAGTAAGAGAAAAAGAATAACTGAGAAAAAGAATAACCAGGAGTGTTAGTAATTATTTCTGCAGTATTTCTCAACACACACACACACACACACACACACACATTCACTCACCACACACACAAATATACACCCATAATCACACTAATAAGCACACATGTGCACACATTCAATACATGTATATACACATGCATATGTACATACATACATACATACATACATACATACATACATACATACTTTTCTTCCATGTACCCTGCTTCTGCTGTCACCATGCTCTCCCTAATGTCCCTTAGTGTATACTTTCAATTTTTGGTCTCCCACTTTCCAACACAGGCAGAGAAGGTGCACAAACCTGAATTTCCATTTTCTCAGTAGGAAAGGACAACTACAAGGTATCTGCTGTCAGTTACTGGTCCCACGTCCAAACCTACCTGGCATCCAGAGCCCTTCCCAGTATGCCATAGAAAACACGAGCTTGCCAAACCCAAAAGTCTCATCACCATGATTACAAATGCTTTGGTTGTTTTGTTTTTTTGTTTGTTAATTTTTTTAACCAATCCATTCCATGGTGTGTGTATGGTGTGGGAAATATGTATATATACATTTGCATGTACTGTATATGTGTTTAAGTGTGCATGTCTGTGTTTGTGGGGGGAAATGTGCAAGGGTCCATTAAGTCACGTGGAAAGAGAGGGAGTGTGGTTTCTTGCCCTCCACAGCAGTCTCAGAGATGGAAAAATTTGTGAGGAAGCATGCTTTACACATTGTCTGTAAAAGTCTATTTCTACATCAAGTCAAGTACTGGGAAGAGAAAGTTCACAGTTGGCTTCCATAGGGGGACCTCAGCTTTTGTGGCCTGGAGCAGAATCTACAGATACAACAGATGGGGATGTTCTTGGCCCTAAAGCCTAGTAATTACAGAAAGTCTCCTTTTACTGAACTATACATTAATACTACATGGCATTGTGAGACAAACTGGTGGTTATAGATCAGACAAACTCCACAAATACAAATGTGGTCCCTACTATATATCAGACATTAGGCATTTCCTCAGAAGTTGATAATGGGCTCTGAGGAGGGAGCTAAATAATAAGTAATCCAAGGTGGAGAAGGCAAAATCCCAAGTCATGTAACCAGTTCTACATTAGCAATCCATAGCCCCACTTGGGGGTTTGTGTAACAGACACAATACATACACCTGCAGCAAAATAATCCTCTATGAGCTAAGGTTCACAGAGCTCTCCCTGTGGGCCAGGTGTGGTTTAAAGAGCTCTGCAAAGATTAGCTCGTTTATTCCTCATTAATCCTGAAGACGTATATGTAACATTATCCTCACTTCATAGCAGAGGAAATGAAACCATTGAGAGGCTCACCAGCCATTGAGGTTATGTTGCTCAAAAAGGGTCGGTGAAGACTGGGGATCCTGAGAGTCTGCCTTCAGAGACCCTGCTTCAAATCATTCACTCTTGTAAAAATGACTGAGTTGATTGTAGACAACTACTGCTCACTTTGTTCATAGTCCACATCTCTCAGGAAATCTGAATGTTTTAGAAGGAGGATTCAGAAGGGGATGCATGAATTTTCTCAATACATGGTCATTTGTTGGTGAGGAGACATGAAATCCAGGCCTAGGAAGGGTTCAAGCTAGTCTCAAGCCAATTATTTATTTCATATGCATTATTTCCATCATATGAATTAGCCCTACTTAGTTCAGTTATCCATCAAAGTGGCAAAAGGGTGCTTCATCCCAACAGTCAGTCCCAGGAGCAGTGACTCCTTGCTCGATGCAGTAGTCACGATGCTCCTATTGTGTTTCCTAGGAAGATGGTGTGGTGGTTTGAATAAGAATGGCCCTTGTAGGCGCATATATTTGCAATTAGTTACCAGAGAGTGGAACTGTTTTATCAGATGAGAAGGATTAGAAGGTGTGGCCTTGTTGAAGGAAGTGTGTCACTGTTTTCAGGTTTTAAAACTCCTTGCCAAACTCACTCTCGATCTCTACCTGCAGGTCAAGATATACCTCTCAACTCTTTTCCAGCACCATGCCTACCACGGCCCCTACCATGGCCCCTACCATGGCCCCTACCATGGCCCCTACCATGGCCCCTGCTACGATGATAAGGAAGTAACCTCTGAAACTGTAAGTGTACTGGCTGGTTTTATGTTTCAACTTGACACAAGCTAGAATCATCAGAGAGGAAGGAACGTCAGTTGCAAAAATGCCTTGATGAGATCCAGCTGTAAGGTATTTCCTCAATTAATGATCAATGGGGAGGGCCCAGTCCATGGTAGGTGGTGCCATCTCTGGGCTGGTGGTCCCTCTGGGGTTGTATAAGAAAGCAGCTGAATAAGCCAGGGGAAGCGAGCCAGTAGGCAGCATCCCTTTATGGTCTTTTCACCAGCTCCTGCCTCTAGGATCCTGTTTGAGTTCCTGTCCTGAGTATCCATCAATGATGAACAGCAATGTAGAAAATAAGACAAATAAACTTTCCCTCCCCAACTTGCTTTTTGGTCGTGGTGTTTCATTGCAACCACAGAAACACTAATTAAGACAGTAAGAAAGCCCCAACTAAATGCTTCTTTCTTTTAAGAGTTGCCTTGGTCATGGTTTATCTTTGCTTCAGTTGAACAGTGACTAAGGCAGATGGTAACTTGGATCTTAAAGCAATCACACCCAGTACAGAGATTCTACACAGGTAAGAATCCATTGCTATGATGATATCAATGCTATTTCAAGTCACAAACAAACCATCATTATGAGGTAATTTGTCTGTAATGACAGGATGGTAGAGATGAGATAGCTCTGGCTACCTTATACATGGAGGGTTCTGTGTTTATTGTCTTCTTTGAAGGTTATGATTTTTCAGAGGAAAGGTTGATGGAGGAGAACCCCTCAAGTTTTATTTTCCACACAGAAGATCTTCTTTAATATAGTTTTTGTGTCCAGCAAAATGCACTGACTGCTCATGGTTTTCTGACAACCTGCTGGGTTTTCAGTAAAGGCCATTCTCAACCTGACGAGAATTAGGGTATCTTGCATTATATAAACAGTTGTGAGCTTCGGGGAAAACACCAGGTAAAAACAAAGATGCGTAAAATAACCCCAGAACCCTCCCTGTTTTCCTGGATATAATCCTATAGCTCTTTAGCAGCTAAATTGAGATTAGAACCAATACTCAGTATAGCTACTGTTGTTCTGTGTACCTGGGTAGAAACCTATGTACTCTGTGGAGCAGAACCCATTCCGCCATGAGCCCATGTGGGGATTAACATCTGATGTTACCCCTCTGGGTCTATTTTGGGCTCTTCCCCATCCCAGGGGCTAACATTGAACCTTAGATCTCATGAAAGTGAGACTAAAGCTGAGAGATATTTATCCTTCCAGTCCTTTCCCATGTTGGGCAGCAGGTGGACAGTGTTAAGCTACTGAAGCCCACTAGCTTCTGTTGGGGTTGCTGTCCCTAAAGCACTCTAGCATGTACTAAGCTCCTTTCTGATTTGGGGTCTTGGCATGTCGGTGAAGGTCTGCCTTCCCCAGGGCCAGATGGCTTCTCATCTCTTCATCTTGCAGAACTCCACATATATTTTTAGTCTTCCTTCAAACTGCCCATTTTCCCGGCTCAGAATTTACATGACACAACATCCTATCCCAGGACTCACTATTTTCCATGCTGGAATTATTTCCTGGGGTATGGTCTGTGTATAAGATTCTGCTTTCTAGAAGTTGACTGTGATGGCTGATCATGACGTCCAGCCTGATGGGATTTAGAACCACCTTAGAAACAAAATTCTGGACATGTTGGTCAGGGTTTATCTAGATCAGGTTGAGACAGGAAGACACATCCTAAATGTTGGTGGTTCTGTTCTACAGGTAGGGGGTCCCAGACTGAAGAAAAGGGAGATAGAGAGCTGAGAACAAGCATCACTTTCTCTCTGAATCTTTTGAAAACTATTTAATTGTTACTATGTGTGTACATACACATCCCCACTCTTGGATTCTGACTATAGGAGGAATGGGACCAGTTGTCTGATGCCTTTTATCGCCATGACTTTCCACCATTGTGGAAGTATACTTAAACTGTGAGCCAAAATGAACTCTCCCTTCCCTAAAGTGCTTTCAGCCTGATATTTTATCACAGTAATAAGCAAAGTAATTAATAGTGTCTTAGTTAGGATTCCTATTACTGTGAACTCTCATAAAGGACAACATTTGATTGGGGCTGGCTTACAGTTTCAGAGGTTCAGACTGTTATCATCACTGTAGGAAGCATGGCAGCTTGCAGGCAGACATAGTTCTTAAGGAGTCAAAAATTCTACATCATGATCCAAAGGCACCCAGGCTCTCATTCCACACTTGGTGGAGCCTGAGCATAGGAGCCTCAAAGCCCATCCCCACAGTGATATACTTCTCTAACAAGGCTATGCCTCCTCTAATAAGGACACACCTCCTAATTGTGCTACTTCCAATGGGCCAAGTGTATTCAAACCACCACAAAAAGCTTGACCAATTCCCTGGCTTCCATATCCAGCAGTGACCTGTACCCCCTTTACTTTGTCTACATAGCCTCCTTATGAGTCTTCCTGGAAATTGAATAGAGTTTCAGTTTATTCATAACTTTTGCAGGTGGTGACTTGAAGTATAAAATTTTCATGGGCTACCACAGTCCTTTCCTTTGTTTCCTGTTGATAATTTATCATACAGTGACTCATTACACATAATCTCTCTCTAGGAAGGCATTGTTCTGGATTCTCATCTGAAGCTGCTTGGATCTGCTCTTTTTCTCCCTGCTAACTGCTCATCACTAAAGAGTGGGTATCAATGCAAGACAAAAGCTTCTTTCCTCTATCTGGACGACAGTAGAAATTTCTGGGGGTTGTCTCACCAGTCACTGGCTCCCAAGGTTGGAAGGGATCAGGAGAGGTTCTCAGTCAATTCTCCGACATGGAACAAGACAATTTATAGTTTTCTTTCTATTATCAAAGGAGAAGAGCCTAATGGAGATCCCTAGCAATGAAGCAATGAATTCTCTAAGTGTTGTAGAGTGTTGGGCACCTGACCTATATGCTGAGTCCCACAGATAAAAATAGTCAGCTGAGCAGAAGACATTCAAGGTATCTCAGAAAGAACATATTCTTTATCCTTCTTTGCCCTCCTTTTTAAAAAGGAGTGTCTTTCAATAGTTAAGCCTAGCCCCAGACTTGCTTTTTCCTTCCAGAGTCTCCTGAATATGGGGTCATTTCTCGTTTTCTAGCTCAGTAGAATCAGCTCAGAAACACAGGGGTCTGCTCTGAACTGAACCCTGTCTCCTACTCACTGCTCAGTACACACTCTTCTTGATGTCTGTCCAGATCCCAGAGGTCTGTATAATGTCCCTCAATGACTTCCAGACCTTCTTTATCCATTCAGTCACTGTCTGTCTGCCTGTCTGCCTGCCTGTTTGTCTCTGACATCTTACCTGGACTACAAAATTAAATGCTACTTACATAACAAACAGTCTAAGAATTCTACCCCTAGTCCTGACTACTCACCTTAAGTCTGACTTCACTATGTGACAGTATCTTCCTTGGAATTCTGATTGATGTTTAAACACTCGTCCGGGGTAAATCATATGACTTTCCTATTTACTCTGGCTTCCACCTTGCCTTGTTCCTCCCTAACTTTTCTCCACTGTTCACCATGCTGCTGAGGTCATAGGTCTGTCTGGATTCTCATCTTTCTCAGCTACCACTCTGTCCTGTGAGTCTAATCCCAACATACATTCCATATCTTCCCAATTCAGCCACTGCCATTGTCTCTTGCCTGGCATAGACCACAGCTTCCTAATTTATATTTCTCCTTCTGTTATATCCTGCTTGATAAACTTTTTTGGCAGACCCATAAAATAAGTACTGAAATCCATGGTTTATGTCTCTGGTGATTTTGTACTCAAAGCATCATCAGGTGATGATAGGTAAGAGTGATCTTTAGAGGTATTTCTGGTTGACACAGTTGTGGAGAAATAGTACCACTGTCATCATGTAGGTGGAGGTCAGGGATACCACAAACATCCTTCCATACACAGGACAGATCTCCCCAAAAGGAAAATGACAGCAGTATCAAAAGCAAAAAAAAAATATGATTTAAATAGAAATCAAGGTATGTTCTGCTCTCCTTTGGGATCCTCCAGGACCCTCTGCATTTACACCCCAAACTTTGTATCATTGCCCACTTGGTCATAAGTGATGACCCAGGGGGCCATATTGCATATTCCTCTTCTCGCCGGTCCCAGATTTGAAGAGTCTAGCAGTGCCATGGCCAGATCTTGCTAAGTTTCATAGCCATGGATCCTATCAGTGCAGATGTCCCTGGTCGCTCAATGGTTTGTTTCTTTCGCATGCTGGGTTTTGTTTTCTTCTGCATTCAGGTTTGCATTGTATTTACAGGCTGACTGTTAACTTGTGGGAACTGGGGACTGTTTCAAACTTTACTCACAAGGTCATAACAAATGCTGTATAAATATTTGGTCAATGAGTTAACTTTATGTTTGTCCAGTTTCAGCTTGACGAGCTTTGTGCGTTTTTAGTAGCTTAATAAAGAACTCTTAGTATAAGAACAGCTTTATCCCAGGATTAATAATTGTTTGAATTTCATTGAGCACCTTCCATAGAGTCAGTCCTCATCTCCTCTCTAAGTGGTTATTGTCTTCTTTTTCTGGTTTGCAAATTCATTCATGTTTATTAATTCAATAATTAACCAATTGTGAAATGCGATTTGTTTTTCATAACAACCAGGTTCTTGAGAAGCCTTCTCAGGCTTACTTAACCTGATAGAACTATCCCTAAGAAATTTAATCTGTTAATCCTTCTATTTTTTTTTTATTAACTTGAGTATTTCTTATATACATTTCAAGTGTTATTCCCTTTCCCAGTTTCCGGGCAAACATCCCCCTCCCCCCTCCCCTTCCTTATGGGTGTTCCCCTCCCAACCCTCCCCCCATTGCCGCCCTCCCCCCCTAGTCTAGTTCACTGGGGGTTCAGTCTTAGCAGGACCCAGGGCTTCCCCTTCCACTGGTGCTCTTACTAGGATATTCATTGCTACCTATGAGGTCAGAGTCCAGGGTCAGTCCATGTATAGTCTTTAGGTAGTGGCTTAGTCCCTGGAAGCTCTGGTTGCTTGGCATTGTTGTACATATGGGGTTTCGAGCCCCTTCAAGCTCTTCCAGTTCTTTCTCTGATTCCTTCAACGGGGGACCTATTCTCAGTTCAGTGGTTTGCTGCTGGCATTCGCCTCTGTATTTGCTGTATTCTGGCTGTGTCTCTCAGGAGCGATCTACATCCGGCTCCTGTCGGTCTGCACTTCTTTGCTTCATCCATCTTGTCCAATTGGGTGGCTGTATATGTATGGGCCACATGTGGGGCAGGCTCTGAATGGGTGTTCCTTCAGTCTCTGTTTTAATCTTTGCCTCTCCCTTCCCTCCCAAGGGTATTCTTTTTCCTCATTTAAAGAAGGAGTGAAGCATTCACATTTTGATCATCCGTCTTGAGTTTCGTTTGTTCTAGGCATCTAGGGTAATTCAAGCATTTGGGCTAATAGCCACTTATCAATGAGTGCATACCATGTATGTCTTTCTGTGATTGGGTTAGCTCACTCAGGATGATATTTTCCAGTTCCAACCATTTGCCTACGAATTTCATAAACTCGTTGTTTTTGATAGCTGAGTAATATTCCATTGTGTAGATGTACCACATTTTCTGTATCCATTCCTCTGTTGAAGGGCATCTGGGTTCTTTCCAGTTTCTGGCTATTATAAATAAGGCTGCGATGAACATAGTGGAGCACGTGTCTCTTTTATATGTTGAGGCATCTTTTGGGTATATGCCCAAGAGAGGTATAGCTGGATCCTCAGGCAGTTCAATGTCCAATTTTCTGAGGAACCTCCAGACTGATTTCCAGAATGGTTTTACCAGTCTGCAATCCCACCAACAATGGAGGAGTGTTCCTCTTTCTCCACATCCTCGCCAGCATCTGCTGTCACCTGAGTTTTTGATCTTAGCCATTCTCACTGGTGTGAGGTGAAATCTCAGGGTTGTTTTGATTTGCATTTCCCTTATGACTAAAGATGTTGAACATTTCTTTAGGTGTTTCTCAGCCATTCGGCATTCCTCAGCTGTGAATTCTTTGTTTAGCTCTGAACCCCATTTTTAATAGGGTTATTTGTTTCCCTGCGGTCTAACTTCTTGAGTTCTTTGTATATTTTGGATATAAGGCCTCTATCTGTTGTAGGATTGGTAAAGATCTTTTCCCAATCTGTTGGTTGCCGTTTTGTCCTAACCACAGTGTCCTTTGCCTTACAGAAGCTTTGCAGTTTTATGAGATCCCATTTGTCGATTCTTGATCTTAGAGCATAAGCCATTGGTGTTTTGTTCAGGAAATTTTTTCCAGTGCCCATGTGTTCGAGATGCTTCCCTAGTTTTTCTTCTATTAGTTTGAGTGTGTCTGGTTTGATGTGGAGGTCCTTGATCCACTTGGACTTAAGCTTTGTACAGGGCGATAAGGATGGATCGATCTGCATTCTTCTACATGTTGCCCTCCAGTAGAACCAGCACCATTTGCTGAAAATGCTATCTTTTTTCCATTGGATGGTTTTGGCTCCTTTGTCAAAAATCAAGTGACCATGGGTGTGTGGGTTCATTTCTGGGTCTTCAATTCTATTCCATTGGTCTATCTGTCTGTCTCTGTACCAATACCATGCAGTTTTTATCACTATTGCTCTGTAATACTGCTTGAGTTCAGGGATAGTGATTCCCCCTGAAGTCCTTTTATTGTTGAGGATAGCTTTAGCTATCCTGGGTTTTTTGTTATTCCAGATGAATTTGCAAATTGTTCTGTCTAACTCTTTGAAGAATTGGATTGGTATTTTGATGGGGATTGCATTGAATCTGTAGATTGCTTTTGGTAAAATTGCCATTTTTACTATATTAATCCTGCCAATCCATGAGCATGGAAGATCTTTCCATCTTCTGAGGTCTTCTTCAATTTCTTTCTTCAGTGTCTTGAAGTTCTTATTGTACAGATCTTTTACTTGCTTGGTTAAAGTCACACCGAGGTACTTTATATTATTTGGGTCTATTATAAAGGGTGTCGTTTCCCTAATTTCTTTCTTGGCTTGTTTCTCTTTTGTATAGAGGAAGGCAACTGATTTATTTGAGTTAATTTTATACCCAGCCACTTTGCTGAAGTTGTTTATCAGCTTTAGTAGTTCTCTGGTGGAACTTTTGGGATCACTTAAATATACTATCATGTCATCTGCAAATAGTGATATTTTGACTTCTTCTTTTCCGATCTGTATCCCTTTGATCTCCTTTTGTTGTCTGATTGCTCTGGCTAGAACTTCAAGAACTATATTGAATAAGTAGGGAGAGAGTGGGCAGCCTTGTCTAGTCCCTGATTTTAGTGGGATTGCTTCAAGTTTCTCTCCATTTAGTTTAATGTTAGCAACTGGTTTGCTGTATATGGCTTTTACTATGTTTAGGTATGGGCCTTGAATTCCTATTCTTTCCAGGACTTTTATCATGAAGGGGTGTTGAATTTTGTCAAATGCTTTCTCAGCATCTAATGAAATGATCATGTGGTTCTGTTCTTTCAGTTTGTTTATATAATGGATCACGTTGATGGTTTTCCGTATATTAACCCATCCCTGCATGCCTGGGATGAAGCCTACTTGATCATGGTGGATGATTGTTTTGATGTGCTCTTGGATTCAGTTTGCCAGAACTTTATTGAGTATTTTTGCATCGATATTCATAAGGGAAATTGGTCTGAAGTTCTCTTTCTTTGTTGGGTCTTTATGTGGTTTAGGTATAAGAGTAATTGTGGCTTCATAGAAGGAATTCGGGAGTGATCCATCTGTTTCAATTTTGTGGAATAGTTTGGATAATATTGGTATGAGGTCTTCTATGAAGATTTGATAGAATTCTGCACTAAACCCGTCTGGACCTGGGCTCTTTTTGGTTGGGAGACCTTTAATGACTGCTTCTATTTCCTTAGGAGTTATGGGGTTGTTTAACTGGTTTATCTGTTCCTGATTTAACTTCGATACCTGGTATCTGTCTAGGAAATTGTCCATTTCCTGAAGATTTTCAAGTTTTGTTGAATATAGGTTTTTATAGTAAGATCTGATGATTTTTTGAATTTCCTCTGAATCTGTAGTTATGTCTCCCTTTTCATTTCTGATTTTGTTAATTTGGACGCACTCTCTGTGTCCTCTCGTTAGTCTGGCTAAGGGTTTATCTATCTTTTTGATTTTCTCAAAGAACCAACTTTTGGTTCTGTTGATTCTTTCTATGATCCTTTTTGTTTCTACTTGGTTGATTTCAGCTCTGAGTTTGATTATTTCCTGCCTTCTGCTCCTCCTGGGTGTATTTGCTTCTTTTTGTTCTAGAGCTTTTAGGTGTGCTGTCAAGCTGCTGACATATGCTCTTTCCTGTTTCTTTCTGCAGGCACTCAGCGCTATGAGTTTTCCTCTTAGCACAGCTTTCATTGTGTCCCATAAGTTTGGGTATGTTGTACCTTCATTTTCATTAAATTCTAAAAAGTTTTTAATTTCTTTCTTTATTTCTTCCTTGACCAGGTTATCATTGAGTAGAGCATTGTTCAATTTCCACGTATATGTGGGCATCCTTCCCTTATTGTTATTGAAGACCAGTTTTAGGCCGTGGTGGTCCGATAGCACGCATGGGATTATTTCTATCTTTCTGTACCTGTTGAGGCCCGTTTTTTGACCAATTATATGGTCAATTTTGGAGAAAGTACCATGAGGAGCTGAGAAGAAGGTATATCCTTTTGCTTTAGGATAGAATGTTCTATAAATATCCGTTAAGTCCATTTGGCTCATGACTTCTCTTAGTCTGTCGACATCACTGTTTAATTTCTGTTTCCATGATCTGTCCATTGATGAGAGTGGGGTGTTGAAATCTCCCACTATTATTGTTTGAGGTGCAATGTGTGTTTTGAGCTTTAGTAAGGTTTCTTTTATGTATGTAGGTGCCCTTGTATTTGGGGCATAGATATTTAGGATTGAGAGTTCATCTTGGTGGATTTTTCCTTTGATGAATATGAAGTGTCCTTCCTTATCTTTTTTGATGACTTTTAGTTGGAAATTGATTTTATTTGATATTAGAATGGCTACTCCAGCTTGCTTCTTCTGACCATTTGCTTGGAAAGTTGTTTTCCAGCCTTTCACTCTGAGGTAGTGTCTGTCTTTGTCTCTGAGGTATGTTTCCTGTAGGCAGCAGAATGCAGGGTCCTCGTTGCGTATCCAGTTTGTTAATCTATGTCTTTTTATTGGGGAGTTGAGGCCATTGATGTTGAGAGATATTAAGGAATAGTGATTATTGCTTCCCGTTATATTCATATTTGGATGTGAGGTTATGTTTGTGTGCTTTCATTCCCTTTGTTTTGTTGCCAAGACGATTAGTTTCTTGCTTCTTCTAGGGCATAGCTTGCCTCCTCATGTTGGGCTTTACCATTTATTATCCTTTGTAGTGCTGGATTTGTAGAAAGATATTGTGTAAATTTGGTTTTGTCATGGAATATCTTGGTTTCTCCATCAATGTTAATTGAGAGTTTTGCTGGATACAGTAACTTGGGCTGGCATTTGTGTTCTCTTAGGGTCTGTATGACATCAGTCCAGGATCTTCTGGCCTTCATAGTTTCTGGCGAGAAGTCTGGTGTGATTCTGATAGGTCTGCCTTTATATGTTACTTGACCTTTTTCCCTTACTGCTTTTAATATTCTTTCTTTATTTTGTGCGTTTGGTGTTTTGACAATTATGTGACGGGAGGTGTTTCTTTTCTGGTCCAATCTATTTGGAGTTCTGTAGGCTTCTTGTATGTCTATGGGTATCTCTTTTTTTAGGTTAGGGAAGTTTTCTTCTATGATTTTGTTGAAGATATTTACTGGTCCTTTGAGCTGGGAGTCTTCACTCTCTTCTATACCTATTTTCCTTAGGTTTGATCTTCTCATTGAGTCCTGGATTTCCTGTATGTTTTGGACCAGTAGCTTTTTCCGCTTTACATTATCTTTGACAGTTGAGTCAATGATTTCTATGGAATCTTCTGCTCCTGAGATTCTCTCTTCCATCTCTTGTATTCTGTTGGTGAAGCTTGTATCTACAGCTCCCTGTCTCTTCTTTTGGTTTTCTATATCCAGGGTTGTTTCCATGTGTTCTTTCTTGATTGCTTCTATTTCCATTTTTAATTCCTTCAACTGTTTGATTGTGTTTTCCTGGAATTCTTTCAGGGATTTTTGTGTCTCCTCTCTATGGGCTTCTACTTGTTTGTTTATGTTTTCCTGGAATTCTTTCAGGGATTTTTGTGTCTCCTCTCTATGGGCTTCTACTTGTTTATTTATGTTTTCCTGGAATTCTTTCAGGCATTTTTGCGATTCCTCTCTGTAGGCTTCTACTTGTTCTCTAAGGGAGTTCTTCACGTATTTCTTGAAGTCCTCCAGCATCATGATCAAAAATGATTTTGAAACTAGATCTTGCTTTTCTGGTGTGTTTGGATATTCCATGTTTGTTTTGATGGGAGAATTGGGCTCCGATGGTGCCATGTAGTCTTGGTTTCTGTTGCTCGGGTTCCTGCGCTTGCCTCTCGCCATCAGATTATCTCTAGTGTTACTTTGTTCTGCTATTTCTGACAGTGGCTAGACTGTCCTATAAGCCTGTGTGTCAGGAGTGCTGTAGACCTGTTTTCCTCTCTTTCAGTCAGTTATGGGGACAGAGTGTTCTGCTTTCGGGCGTGTAGTTTTTCCTCTCTACAGGTCTTCAGCTGTTCCTGTGGGCCTGTGTCTTGAGTTCACCAGGCAGCTTTCTTGCAGCAGAAAATTTGGTCTGACCTGTGGTCCCGAGGCTCAAGTTCGCTCGTGGGGTGCTGCCCACGGGTCTCTGCAGTGGCAGCAACCAGGAAGACCTGTGCTGCCCCTTCCGGGAGCTTCAGTGCACCAGGGTTCCAGATGGTCTTTGGCTTTTTCCTCTGGCGTCCGAGATGTGTGTGCAGAGAGCAGTCTCTTCTGGTTTCCCAAGCTTGTCTGCCTCTCTGAAGGTTTAGCTCTCCCTCCCACGGGATTTGGGTACAGAGAACTGTTTATCCGGTCTGTTTCCTTTAGGTTCCGGTGGTGTCTCAGCAAACCTTCTATTCTTATGACCAGTCTTATAAACAGTCTTGTGCTAGATTGAATGATGTCCCCCACTCCAGATTCTACATTTTAAATCCTAGAGTAGGAGATAAGGGTCTTTGAAAATGATGTCAACTTATTCTAGAATCTATATTTTAGATGAGGCTATTCAATTCAGAGTCAATTCTGAATGAGAAGAGTCCTTGTGAGTCACAAGGGGGAGAGAGAAAGAAGAGAGAAGAGAGAAGGAGAGAGGAGAGAGGGGAGAGGAGAGAGGGGAGAGGGGAGAGGGGTGAGGAGAGAGAGAGAGAGAGAGAGAGAGAGAGAGAGAGAGAGAGAGAGAGAGGATTGAAGAAAAGAGTGTCCAGGGTAACAGGTCAGTAGAAAACCACCCTGCCCTGGCTTGACCTGGAGCTCTGAGACTCAGAAATCCCTACCCCTGTGACTCAGCATTAATGTGTTTTAGGGTTAATGGCCAAACAATTAGAGAGACACTTCTTTCCTATTAGTTCACTGTGCACACTTCAAAGTCCCTATACAAACCCACCCTCTGCTGTCTGTCTTCCCATTCAGAGGCAGCTGCCATTCTTTGTTTCTCCCTCCATAAATCTCTTTTGCATGGTGTGACTTTGTGGTATGGTATACTATGGCTCCCAATTGCCAAGATTCCTTTATGCCAGAAATCCCTTACAGAGGCTCCTCTGGAGATGGAGACAGTCAGTTACATGATCTCCAATCAAGAAAACTGTATAGGGCAGATAGTTCAAGCTCATGTTTGGGGTTTTAAAACCCACCAGTCCCTGTGCTCACCCCAATCTCAGGACTTGAAATCTCACCAACCCCTACCCTGGAAAATTCCTCTCCCAAAGAAACCCTATATATGGCTGCCTTTCACTCAGTTCTTTGCTGCTTCCAGTCTAAGCAGAGGCAGCCACCCTCTGTATCTTTCCCAATAAATGTCTTGTGTGAGGTTTGTTGTGCGGTGTGACTCTGTGGTATTCCTTGGCTCCAGACTGCCAGGATAGCAGGATAACATTTCCTTCAGGGATGGGACACACACACACACTGGGGCCTTTTCCTTCAGAGCTGCAACACTTAAATTCTGGTGACTTCTGAAGCTGTAGAAGGAAGAGTGCTAAGGGTTCCATGTGTCCCTTTGAACATTTAGCTTCCACACATGGCTTTACCAAGAGATTAACCATTAGGGCTTCTTCTGAATGGGAGTAGAGTCATTATGAAAGAGGGCAGTTTGCCTTCAACCCTCTCATGAAGACATGACATCTACTGCCTTAGGCAGCTATAACTTCAAGAGACATTTTGGATGTACAGACCTGCACTCCCTAAACTGCCAGTGGCTTTTCAATGTGAGCTTCCCAACTTCTAGAAACAGGAAAAACAAGTTGTTCTTTAGGAACAGCATAGCTTGTGTCATTCTCTGATAGTATCACAAATGGAAGAAGGCAGATGCTATCCTTAAAGCCTTTGGAGAGAACACAGAGAAGATGGATCTGGGGTCTTCTACCCAGAACTATGAGAGGACACAATTATGTTGTTTCAGAACACTGAGTGTGCAGTAACTTGCCCTGGAAGCAGCAGCAAACTAAGATAACCTCCAAGGCTCGCACATCATGTCCCCATTGGCCTCTGTCTCATTCTTCACTCGGTCTCCAGTCTGAAACAGCTTCCTCCTGCCATAACCTACCCAGGTTCACCACCACCAAGCTTGGCTTGAGGGGATCAATTATGCTTTCCATATGCCCAGTCTCTACACTTCAGCAGATCATCTTCAGAGATGACCTTCTGTCAGATGAGGCTCATCCTTGGGAACTTCTCATTTTCACCTACATTTCTTTCTGATCTTCTGCCTGTGACTATAATTATAAAGACTCTGCAGAAAAAGCAGAACTGGCTGTTTGAGCTAATATGTTCCTTATTCCCCTTCATCTGTTTACCTCAGAAGATAAAATGAATGGCTCCCCCAAATGCAAGTATGATACATAAGAAATGCTCTCCCTTGGGCCTGTTGGAAGAACTGATGGTCTCCATCCAACAGTAACTTTATCTGCACTCCCGGAGACCCAGCAGAGGCAGCTAGAACAGTAACTCAATGCAGATTATTACTTCTCAAAGAGAATGCTTGGCAAGGGGTATTTAAGCTATTTGTCAGTTGTACCCCACAAGTTGTTTTTTTCATTGGTAGTTGCCCAACTTTAAGCTCCCACCCCCATTTTTCAAAATTCTCTCTTTCTCTGGGAACTACTGAAGCCCTTCTGAACAGAGATGGCCTCTATTAACCTGACCATTGTTTCCAAGCAATTAACATTTAATTGCGATTTCTATGCAGCTGCTGTTTGATCTATTTTCCTTACCTCCCATTTTTCTAAGAAAATAGTAATACCAAGAGCTAGAGGGCGAAAAGTCACTCTGTAGATGGGACCACGGTGCTGGACGACAAAATCAGCAGTAGGTTCAGATCTTATTTCTACTATTTATTAGCCTTGCAAATGTGTCATGGTGCTTAATGGCTTTGAGCTACACTTTTCATTTGTAAAACAGAAATAACAACATCTATATTACAGGGCTGTTGCAAGTACTAAAGGAAATGGATGTGAAGTCTTAGCATAGTCCTTCATACATCAAATAAATGTGAGTCTAGTTGTTTCTCACACCTGTGGGGAAGAAGTCTGTGGTAAATAATCTGTCTTATGTGCTATGCGAGGGTCTTTAATGCATCCCTCCTCAGGCTCCCTGGAGTTGGAGAGGAGTAATACCAGCCAGGTATCAGTATGTCTTTGCCCTTTTCTATATTAAAAGGAGGCCTAATGTCCTCTCATCTAACTTCTGTAGCTCTTGTAGAAATAACTGTGAGGTGTGTTGGGAGGCCATTACTGAAGGAACTTAGCCACTGTCTTGCTCTCCAGTCAGGTTGTAGTATTAACATGAACACCAGCCGGACTATTTCTTTGATCTCCTCCTGTAGGAAGTGGGAGACCTCTCTTCTCCCCCTGATTGGAGCTAAGCTATGACTATTTGTGCATAGCAGGCATAGTGCCAGGCCATTTCTTAGGTTAACTCATAAAGAGCTATGCTGCATCTGCCTTATTCTCAAGGACAAGCGTACTGAAGCTACTATATAAGGAGCCGATTGAGATGGCTTGGTGTTTTGCTACCATACCTAAGTTCAAGCTTGGTGTCCATACGGTAGAAGTTGCAAAATGACTCCCACCAGTTGTCCTTTGACATACCTGTCCCATGCCTACATGAAATAAATTCATTAAAAATGTTGTTAAAAAAATAAGGAGTCTGACTGCTTGAGATGTCTATGCTGTGAGAAAGTGCAAAGTGCATGGAGGCCAAACCTGGATCTCTGAATCATCCTGGCCTCCTGTGTAGTCTTTGCCTTCCATGAAACTCAGGAATCCTCCATGTGGTTTGGTACTCCAGCCATCAAGCCCATGGTGGCTTTTGAGCATGTTCAAAACTATCATGACATTGTGGAGCAGAGGTAAACTGTCCCTACTGTGCTGTGGCCAAAATCCTACCTCTCATTCGCTACCTGTAGGCTTCAGAATGGGTCACTGCCAGCAAGTGTGAGGGGCAAGAGACATGGGTAGCTTACTCCCCTGTTATATTGCATGGGGTGTTCTGGGCAAGAAACTAGAAGCCAAGGTGATCCAATTTCACGTGCTGCAACAGTTAGAAGAAACTATATGGCCTCTGGGTGATAGACGCTGTCCTCTAGAAGTTCACCTGGTTATTACTAGAGCAGGGGAAGAGGTGGGCAGTTTCCGATTGGAGACTCAGAACACACCAAACCAAATGGGAGCACACCAGATCCCAGCCCTGGTACAACAGCAGCACCCTGTTCTGAGAAGTAAAATGGAGTTGGGAGAACTTGAAGTTCAACAGGACCATGCACACACATTCATGCTCATAGTGACAAAGTCTTTATATCCTTTAGAGGAAAAGGGACTTTCATAGAGAACTGTGTTGTTTCACTTATCAGAAAACAAACAACAGAAGTGAATTGGGCACTTCCCTTTGAACTAGAGGAGAACTTAGGCAGCTGATCTGGCTTGACGCCTCAGCTCTGTCACCTCCCATGTACTTAGTGGATGTGCACTGAGACTGTTGAAAACGACTTACTGTCTCTACATTGACATGACATGGTTTCCCCATCTCTCCACTTAGTCACATAGTGACAATTTTTTTGAGTGACCAGTAGATACTAGACACAAGTGTGGGCACTTAAGACATAGCAGTAAATAAAACAAGCAGAAAATGTCCCTTTTAGATTTCATATTCTACCAGAATAGTTTTGATAATAAAACCTGATAAAACACATCAACAAAAATAGTAGAAAATTATGTAACATGCTAAAAGACAATGAGTAACATAAAATGAATCCATGGGAAGACAATATTCTATGGGAGAACTACAACTTTATTTTATTTCTCTTTATTTTGAAACAATAATATAATTACATTATTTTCACTTTCCCTTTCCTCTGTCCAAATCCTCCCATGTACTATTGGCTCTTTTGCAAATTCATAACCTCTTTTTCATTGATTGCTATCCATGCACATATGTCTATACACATTCATTATCAAATGAATTATCATTATCAATCTGCTTAGTTTGTATAATGTTACTTCTACTTATATTTTCAGGACTGCCTGTTTGGTATAGGACAACTAATTCATGTGCTCTGCCCTGGGAACACTGTTTGTTCCACCCAGCGTTTCCCAGTTGCTTGTAGTTCCTTGTGTAGGGTGGAGGTCTGAGGTCCTTTCTCCATCCCTCTGTCCTGTCTGTTGTTGTTGCTGTCTTTGGTGAGCACATGTTTAGACAGTCATGTATGGGGTGTAGCTTCTGACCTTGCTAGGAGACACAGGCTCACAGCAAACACCTGGTTCCTTTGGTTCTTAAGATCTTTCCACTCCCTCTTTCACAATGAAACTGCAGTTTTAAAAAAGAATGGGCAATTCTAGACGGTGACAGTTAATCCTATTCATCACATTGACTGGATTTAGAATAGCTATAAAAACAGCATCGTGTGTGTGTGTGTGTGTGTGTGTGTGTGTGTGTGTGTTTTAAAGGTATCACCAAAGGCTGCTACCAATACAAGGGGAACATCACCCTAAATGTGCATGGCACCATTCCATGGGCTGGAGTCCAAGATCACAGAAAAGGAAGAAACAAGCTGGGAATCAGAATTTATCACTGTCGACTTCCTGGCTGAAGCTCTGATATGAGAACTTGCCTTAAGGTTCTGCAAATGTACTCTCCCTGCTATGACAGCCTGCTCCTCAAATCATGAGCTCACGAATCCTTTCTTCCTTAGGTTGCTGTGTCAGGCATTCTGTCACAGCAACAAGAAAACTAACCAACTAAAGGACCAAGATGAAGGCAACATTGAGTGTCAGTTAAAGAAGTTGTGGGGGATGGTCGTTATGGTATCTGGGTGAAGAGCAGTGCAGGGACTCAGGTGAGTCTGCTTGCCTCTCAGGAGAAGTAGTGAGGAAGGCAACCAGGCTGCTGCACACCTGAAAACCCAAATTCTGAGCAGCTGAGGCAGGAGGATTGAGAGTTTAAGGTTATCTTGGGCCGTGTAGAGAGATGCTATCTCAAAAGATGAGGAAAGGGAGAAAAGGATAATGAGGAAAAGAAAGATCAGATAAACAAACATAAAATAATCTCATAAGAACTGAAAGTGCAGGAACAGAAGAAGATCCATAAGATACTCAAGTAAAAGTGAAGAGTTCAGAAGCCACGACCAGAACAAATAGAGATTAAAAACTGAAATGAATGAACGCTGGACACGGTGGCACACGCCTGTAATCCGAGAGGCTGAGAGGATCATCAGGTAGAGGATTAGTGGTTCAAGGCCAGGCTTGCCTATAGAACCCTGTCTCAAAACCAACGAACAAACAAAACAAAAAGGTGTTTAAAAAGATAAAAAAGGTCAATACTACTACTACTACTACTACTACTACTACTACTACTACTACTACTAATGATAATAATAATAATAATGAGAGTAGTTCAACAGGAAGAATGATAATTTAGAATACATATATTTCTAATGTTGGAGTAGTAAGCTATATATAAACAGATATTGTTTGATCTAATTTTATATGACAACAGTTGGGAACTTAAATGGCCCATTTTTAAAAAATAAACATCATGCATATAATCAACACAGAAGCAATATAAACTATGCCAATAGGTCAAGTGGACCTAAGAAATAATTACAAAAAAATCTCACCCAACAGCTGTCAAATACGCAGTCTTCTCATTAGGGTATGGGGCATTATGTTGGACAGACTGGATGGCACTCTACAAAGCTACTCTCAGCAAATTAACATCCAGCTGGTACGAATACACCATAAAGACCAACAAGCAGAACCTTAGAAGTCATACAAATATCTAGAAATTCAACAGTTCTCTTAGGTAAGCAAGCAGTCAATAAGGATATCAAAATAAATTTTAGAATCTTAAACAAAAACAGGAAAACATGTCGAAACGTCTGGGATTTTTGCAAGGTATCCCAAGAGGAGCACTTATGGTGATCAATGCACACATTTAAAAAATTAAAGCAAATAGAGGTGAAGGTGCAGGATCCCGAGGTCAAGATGAGCTCAGGCTATGTGTCCACACACTGTATGAAAGAAACGAAGAGGAGGAAAAGGAGGGCAGGAAGGAGAACGGGGATGGAAAACAGGGAAAGAAAAATTAAAAACTGAAATGAAATCCTGATTCCATCCAACCAGTGTGGATTAAGGCTTATCATCACTACCAGAAGACAGAGAGTACGTGTAAACTCATAGACGCTGAACAGCACACTGCAGACTCAAGTTGTGTGAGGGAGGAAATCAAGAAGGAAATTACAAATTCTCAGAACTGATTGAAAAGAAAATAACAACATGTCAAATAGGTGGGAAAGCAGATATACATGGAAAGTTTACTATTGTAATATTTGTCTATGTCAAAAATGTAAAGAAATACTAAATTAATAACTTGACAGTGTTGCTGAAGGTCTCAGAAAAGCAAGGATAATCAACACCCCCAAAAAGTATGTGGGAAAAATAATCAAAACCACAAACAAAATTAATAAAAACAAAACACATGAACAAGCAAAAAGCACTCCCCTTACCAATCAACAAAACTAAGAGTTGATACTTCAAAACGATCAATGAGATTGAGAAATCTTATCCAAACTAACCAAAAGAAAGAGGGAGCTACCATTCAAATTAACACAATTAGAAATTAGCAGGTAGCTGTAGAGAGAATCTCTTGTACTGTACAGAAGCACCACCTGTCAATCAATAGCCTATGGCCAATGATGAACTGAGACAGGATTAGAGGGTGGGACCACTGGCTTGCCACACACACACACACACACACACACACACACACACACACACACACACACAGAAGAGAGAGAGAGAGAGAGAGAGAGAGAGAGAGAGAGAGAGAGAGAGAGAGAGGAGAGAGAGGGAGAGGAAAAGGGATATATTAATTATTAAATTATTAATATATTAAATATATATTAATGTTAAATCAAGATGATGTAATTAATTTACATAGATCTATAACCCCTAGTAAGACAGACGCAGTAACCAAACATCTCTCAACTAAAGCTAGAACCAGATGCATCCAGTACAAAGTTGTACCAGACTTTCAAAGATTTCAATGTTCCTGAAACTATTCTGTGACATATAAAGGATGGAACATTTCTGAATCCCATTTATGAAATCAATATTACCCTGATCCCAAAACCAGGTAAAGGCCTACCAAAAAAAAAAAAAAAAAACCCACAAACAAAGGAACGAAAATCTTTGATGAACATAAATACTAAGTCTTAATAAAACACTTCCAAAGTTGAGTTTAAAAGACACCAAAAGGATCATTCACTGTGATCAAGTCAGTCTCATGACGGAGACACAGGAATGACTAAATGTATATAAATTAAAGACATAAAAAACCTCATAAATAGACTATAGGACAGAAACTACAGGACTCTGAAAAGAACTTTGACAAAATCCAACATCCATTCCTGGTAAATGTTCTGGAAAAACAGGGTTCCAGGGATGTACCTCAACAGAGTAAAGCAATCCGTATACAGGAAACCCACATCCCACAGCAGCCTGAAAGGAGAAAAACTCAAAGCATTTCACCGACATCAGCAACAACACAAAAACATCTATTCTCTCCAGTCCTGACCGGTGGAGCATTTCAAGTCTTGGCTAGAATAGTGAGACAAGGAGGACATTAAAGCCTACTTATTTGCAGATGATGTGATTCTATATGTTAAAAAACCCACCAGAAAACTTCTACAACTGTTAAATACGGTAAACAAATTAGTAAAATATAAAATTAACATCCCAACTCAGTAGCCTCCCCATATACCAACGGCAAACACACTTGGAATAAATCAGGGAAACAGTGTCATTCACAATAGCCTTTAATACAGACTAAATCTAGCCAAAAAAAACTGAAAGACTCCTGGAGTGAAAACTCAGAGACACTGGAAAAAGGAAAGCAAAGATTACTGAAAGGTGGAAAGATGCCCCTCAGTCTTCATATCCTGGCAAGATAAAAATGACCACTGTACCAAAAGCAATCTACACAGTCAACTCAATTATTCATAGACCTTGAAAAAGCCATCCTATATTTTACATGAAAGTCAATATCTTAATGATAAACCCATGGGACCAGCAAGGATAAACCACATCTAAAGGTAGTAGAAGGAAAAAAAAGAAAAACTGAAAAATATCAGAGCAGAAATAAACAAAATAATAAAAATAAAATAGAAAACAAAATTCCCCAAGGAATGTTTTTTTTTTGCGAGATAAATACAATTGTCAAACATTTAACTAACTAAATAACAAAAGAAAAAGAGAACCTAATAAAATTGGATGAATAAGGAGATATTATAACTGATATCAGTGACATAGAGAGAGGATATATATATATATATTATATATATATATATATATATATATATATATATATATATATATATATATATATATATATATTTTTTTTTTTACAGGATCATGAGGGACGCTGACCAAAAGCTGTGAACTAACAAATTGGATACCCTGGACGAATTAGGTTAATTTATAGATACACACAGCTCACAGCTATCACATTGAAATGGGGAAACAGAAAACAGAAAACCTAACAGATTGAACCAGTAATGAAACTGAACTAGAACCACAGAGTCTCCAAACAAGAAAAGCAAAAAAAAAAAAAAAAAAAAAAAAAAAAAAACCAACCAAACAAACAAACAAAAAAAAAAAAAACACAAAACAGGTGGCTTCACTGCCAAATCTTTCCAAATTCAACTGAAGTCTTCTCTATTGTGAAATATGCGACTAGGCACAGTCCTTCTGAACACACTCTATGAGAATTACACACACTTGCGCACGCAGCATTTATCTCTACATCCCTGAACAATATGAGTATGAATGTTGTCAACACAAGATTAGAAAGCTGTCGCTAATAACACATAGAAAAACTACACACCGTACTCAAGTGTCATTTATTCAAGTGTGCACTGGTAGTTCAATAGGCACATACTGATAAGCGTCATGTATCACATCAGCAGGTGAGAGATTAAACAACATCACCTCCATAGATACAGAAGAAGCTGATAAAGTCCAGTGTCTTGTAATGATAAACAACCTCCATGAAAAAAGAAAATCTGAACACAATACATACTGTTTATAATAGAAACACAGCCTCCATTTGCCTGTACAGGGAAAATAGTAAGTCTGCTCCTCTGTGATTAGTAACAAAGTAACAAAGTCCACTCTTACCATCCCCATCTAGCAACTAAGGGAAGCCTTAGTCCACACAGAAAGGAAAGAAATAAATAGAACTTTCCAGAAATAGAAAGGAAAAGATCCAACTGTACCTGCTTTTGGACAAATGTCTAAAACTGCCACTAAAAATTATTGGGACTGATCAGTGAATTCTGTAACATTGCAGTGTATAAAATCAATTATGAAAATCATTAGTTATCTTTTGACATCTGAATAACAAAACATCTGAGAGACAAATCAAAAAAGCAATAATATCTATAGTAATTTCAAAACCAAAGCTCTAAAAATAAATGAAGGTATTAGATTATTTCTATAATAAAAATGTAATGACCATTAAAAGAAATAAAACAGCATAAAGGTTAATGGGTAGAAAGAATTGTTTAAATATTGCTTAAATCCCTGTACCATTCAATGCAATGTATAGAGTCAATGCACTTTCTAACAAAATACTAGTTGCATTCCTCATAGAAATAATAATTAAAAAAACTTTTCCTAAAATATATGTGAAACTACAAAGGAACAGGGAGGGTCATCAAGGCAACTCCAAGCAAAAGCAAAATATATGGAGAATTTGTAATTTCTGATTTCAAAACATATTATGAAGTCATAGGAACCAAAACAGCATGGCAGTGGCAGGAAAACAGAACAACAGAGAACCCAGGTGAAAAGGCCATAGAATTCTGGCCGTCTGGGTTTTGAGAAAGTCAATAGCCTCACATACTGCAGAAAGGACATTCTCACCAACAGGTGAGTTTGGGAGAAGCATATATCCATATGCAGAAGAAAAAAGTTAGGTTTCTATCTCTCCACATGTAAAAACCAGCTCACAGTGTGTCAAGATCTAAATCCAAGCCCGAAACCCCGACACAGGGAAAGCATGCATATATATATATATATATATATATATATATATATATATATATATATATATATATAGTATACATATATGTGTGTGTGTATGGATATATGTATGGTCTGATAAGATATATATGTGTATATACGTGTGCAAATAGATACTACATATATGGAGTAGAACATTGGTTTCTTCTATATATACAATATATTATATATATATGTGTGTGTGTGTGTGTATAATTTGAGAATTTTATACAATGCATTTGATCATATTTACTTTATAGTCCTCCCAACTTCTAGATCCACTTCTACCTTCTCATCTCCTTCGAACTCCATGCCCAGTCCCCTTTCTTTTTAAATAGGCCATCTATTCCAGTGTGTTCCGTTCATATACTTCCGGGTGTGGGGCCATTCACTGGTGCATGACCGACCTACTAGGAGCCATACCCTTAAAAAACGCTGTCAGTTAGGGTTTACTAAGATGCCAAAGCCTCCATTTTCTGAAGGAGCAGAGGGTTACAGCCTTCTTGGAAAAAAGAAACTTACCCAGACTAGCTCATTCCAATTCCTTTTATTCAAGCGTTACACAGAATTAATTGGAGCTGGGAAAGGTTCCAACTACCAAAGTTATCTTGCCCTTGCTGCCCGAGAGAGCAGACAACTCACAGAAATCTTAGTCCCTCTCGACCATGGCTAGCCATAATCAAAATTAAAAACTCAAAGTTTGCCAGGAGGGTCTTCGGACCACAGTTTGTGCAGCTGCAAGCTCTCATGTAGCAAGCACTAAGTGCAGACCTTCCAGACAGATGACATTTTTTCAAGGTTCAAATAGCCTCCCTCATCCATCACTAAGAAAATGCCCAAAGGCTGGTCTTATGGAGGCCTCTTCTCACTTTCTCACTTTGTCATCGAGGCTCCTGTTTCATGACTTCCACTTGGGTCATGCTGACATAAAACTATCTAGCCAACCCTCTCCTCCTGAGAAGCAATCAACTTTGCACAGACCTTCAGGAGGGGCTCGTGAACCTCCGCTAACTTTGTGTTAGAATGTTCTGTCTTAATCTTGTGCAGGTCTAATATGGGCATCCACAACCACTGATAGTTCAGCCATGCACAGTCCTGCCAAGCCCAGAGAAGACTTTTTCTCTACTCGTCCTCACGTTCTGCTTCTTACCGTCTGTCCACTTCCTCTTCTGAGATCACCACTGAGTCTTGGTAGGGATGTGAGGTATAGATGTCTCTTTTGTGGCTCAGTATTTGACATTGAATATTTTTTAAAAAAGTATTTTTGGGTTACAACCCCAAGAGGACAGGCAACAAGAGCTAACAACTGACGATTGGACTCTGTCTGCAACTCAAAGCAAACACCATGGCCACATAGGGTGAAAAAGTGTTTTCAAAGAGTCATCTGAGAAGCAATTTGTTTCTCAATTATAAAAGCAACTCCACTCAACAATAAAAACGTCAAACGATCTGTGTTGGTTTGAATGTGCTAGGCTGAGGGAGTGGTGCTATTTTGAGGTGTGGCCTTGTTGGAGGAAGCCACTGTGGGGGGTGGGCTTTGAAAGTGCTTGCTCCTAATTGCCTGAGGATGCCAGTGCTCTCCTGACTGAAGTTAGTTCAAGATGCAGAACACTCAGCTCCTTCTCCAGTACTATGTCTGCCTGGACACTGCCATGCTTCCTGCCATGACGATTAATGGACTGAACTTCTGACACTCAACTAAACGCTGTCTCAATATAAGAGTTGTCTTGGTCATGGTGTCTCTTCACAGCAATACAACCTTAACTAAGATGTGCTGCAAAAACACCTGTAAATAAAGAACTGGAGTTTTGAAAACAGCTAGTGGAGAAGATTTTGCATGTTGTTGTGACAAAGAAATGAGATTTGTCAGGTGACAGATATGCCAGTCACCAGATCTTATCAAGGCGTATGTTGTACATTTGTTCTGAAATGCCTCACTGTGGCCTGTAGGCATCTGCAACTACAGAGGACAACTAAAAATAGAATACATTCAACCAACTAACAGAGTGAGAACATTTACTGTGAATAAAACATAATCATGTCAAAAGACAACCGTTTTACATCTCCCCCTTTCATTCATAGTTCGTTTTTGAAAATTTTGTTTCCCTTGGCTAAAGTTCTCTAGAGTTATGGGTTTCAAGTTTTTCAAAGAAATGAAACTAGACTAGAAAATTCTAAAATTTCCAAAAATTCTTCATTTTGAAAACTTCAGAATGTGTCTGTCAATCATGGAGGCTGCTGGAGAAGGGCCTTTTCTCTGGTCCCTGTTAAATGTAAACAGATAATACAGCAACTCCAGACCTCCTCCAGTAACCTGAAAATAAAAAGGTATTCTGTTGTTTCTGCTTTGTTGCCTTTGTTTTGTTTTGTTTATAGCAAAAAGAAGTTTCTAAGGAATCATTGAGTATCTTCTATTTAATGATTAAAAAGGTTTTATTGTGAGTACTTTTGTAGCATTTATTTATAATTATGGCAATGAAATGCATGTCACAAAATAAAAGAGTGACTTTTAAAGGCGTGCTAGACTTAGAATGCAACCCAGATATCTAACCTGTGACTCAGAGCAAAAACCATTTAGCTGCTTAGAAGTCTTGGGCGGCACTGTTATGTTCAAGTCTGACAAGAGCAGGTCATATTTCTTCATGGAGGTCTTGACGGCTCACAAGTGGCTCACCTCAAATCTGTTTGGGGCAAATCACCTGATGAGTAGCAATAAGTGTTGGTCCAACACGGGTATGGAGGGACAAACAAGGCCTCCAACCAAAGGAATTTCTGTTAAAACCCTAAGTGGCTTTTGTTCAAGTGTTCTACTATGATAAAGTGATTAAGACACAGGGGATTATGTAAGATTACCTCAAAGATGAAGGCCCTTGAAGGAAAGGAGGTTAGCTAAGACTCACTCAATCTTCAACTGACAGCCCAAACAGAGCAAAGGAAAATCATCAGCCGGGTGACAGCTGTCCCAACATTGGGAGGCAGATTTCTCCTGCTTGATCATGCAACAACCTCTGGTTCTTCCAAATGCCCCTCTGCTCCAGGCCTATAGAAAGTGCACACAGTGTGCTGTTCACATTTGCTTGGCAGTTTTGTAAGTGCTACCCAAATGGCAGGTGGGTTAAGTTTCTATATACGCTACAACCAGAGCTCAGTTCCCGAGAGACAGAAGGGGTCCCAGGCCTTCTCAATACCACACAACACAACCAATGCAGAGCCAAGACAGAGGACATACATAGGTGCCATGCTACAAGAAACGGGGGAAATGTACTCAGGGTGCAGATTGTACCCTCTAGTGGAACTCCATTGTCGTAGCGAGGGGAGGGATCATCCTTCAGTCTTGGACAGCAAGGAGCATGGGCCCAGGGCAGAGTTGCTTTGCTGTTCGTTGTTTTTCTGAGAAATGGCTTCACAGAGTAGTCCGGGTTAGTGGTATGGAACTGTTGGTCTTCCTGCCTTAGCTATCCCAGTGCTGGGATAACAGGCCTGTACCACCAGCACCGCCCTGCTCCCAGGCTGCCTTCTCTTTACAGACGCCTGTATGTAGGATGTTTCTTTGCTCACTTGCTTCTTTGCATGCCTATGAATGCACACATTTGAAAGCCGGGTGCCTATGCCAGGTGTCCTCCCTGATTGCTCTATTTCCTGAGACAGGGTTTCTCACTGAACCTGAAACTCAGTTACTTTACCCATCCATCCATACTGACAGTGCATCCCTGTATGCTTCCAAAGTGCTGGGATTACAGGCAGGCCCCAACACTTGCTTTGCTTTTTATGGGGAGCTAGGGATCTGAACTCTTGTCCTTATGCTTCTGAGGTTAATGTTCTTAAGTGCCAAGCCAACTCTTACTCAGGCTGCTTTGTAAGCATGGTCATTGCCACGTGCACGTCCGAACTCTGTCACCCATAACTAAAACTCACGAGAGGCTAAATGAAATGGTTAGGGTATTTACAGTCCAGTTCTGTTTCCTCCATGACTCTGGATGGCAGGTTCTATAACACAGGAGGGTAGAGAGCGATCCAGTCTCTCTAGCATGGACTATCGGCCATAGCTTAGCGGATCCCCTTTCCATCCTTGTCTAACATAACATACAGTCAATAAATGGGGCCTAGAGAATGTTATCAGGACTTTGGAAGTGAGAGGACAGACTTCCATGGAAAACTGCCCAGAGGAAAGCTATGTATGTCATCAGGATCATATGAGCGTCACCTGGCTTGGCAGCCACAAAGGCCACAGTCTCCTCTAGGATTCTCCCAGTCCTTCTCTTCAGAAGCATGCAACACGTAACAGGATTTTCCTGATTATCGAGTGCAAAAGCATGAGAAAGTCCCACGAGTCACATGACAGACTTGAGAGCTGCCAAGTTTGCAGCTTGTCAGCCTTTGGGTTAGGCTTAGGTTACTGTTACACAGACGGTTCTAAGAAGAGGAAAACGTATTTGTCACCGAGATTATCTTCTTCCTATGAACTATACAACCTTTGAACCAAATACACCTAGCTTTTTGGGGGAGAGGAAGGAGAAGTACGCAGTTTTCTCTATGAATCTAATGAAAGCTTTGAGCCTCCAAAGTCAGGGGACATAAAATTGCAATATATTATATTTTATTTTTATGGAATTCACAGAACTCTCAACTCCTTATGTTTAGGACAGAATGTCCCAAAGACACAGCTTAATGCTACAATGCCCAAGACCTGAGGTTTTCCCTCCTGCAATTCTTTGCCCTTATTACAATTGTCTGACCAAAGAAAAATGTTTTGAGGTTTAAAAAATGGAATTATTCAGTTTTAAAGTCCTAAGACTTACCAGAAAGGCAACAGGTGAGTTTTGGCTGCAGTGATTCAGTGTTTGCAATTATTACTGAGTCTGCCCTGTTGGTGGATGAAGCATCCATCCTAAGGGCAGCGATCTCTCCATCCTCCCAGGGATGTCAAACTTGCAGTTATGGTTCAGAAATGAAGAGAATCAGTTTCAGTTTTCCAGTGAAAACAGGAATCATACAAGACAGGAATAAATGGACTTTTATGGGCATCCTCATTTGAGTTTGCCCAGTTTTGGAAGAACATTGAAGTGGGGCTTCACTCTTAAGCTCCATCACTGTTTCAAGCCTTCGCAATGTATTCATTAGTTGACTTAAGCACCTTTTCCCCAAGACTCTTGCTATGTGCTGTAGTGATCTGCAAATAATTCAGCAGCTCTGTTAGTAAGGTTGCACTGGATGCAAGCCAGGTTGACTGCCTGCTCATGTCAGCCTTTTCATTGCCCATCAATAAAAGAGGCGAACGAAATGGCCAAACGAAAGCACACACACTGCCCTATGGAGCATCTACAAGGTAAACCAAAGACCACTGTGTGTTGAGGGTGTCTCTAAAAGACAGCTTGGGGAATCTCCCTTTATTTCTATATTCTACTTAATATATAATAGGGGAATAATTAGGATCACTCCAATTGTATATATAGAAAACATCCTTAGAGGGTGGTACAGTGTGGACACTAATCACCCCATACTAGAAGCCAATCTGCCATGATACTGAGTCCTCCAGGGGAGTGGAAAGTAATAGCTGAGGTTATGTGATCCTTAGTTGGGTGCAGAAGATTATGGTTCAGGGATTGCGAAGTTGAATTAAGACTGCTCAGAAGTGCCTGAGATGTTTGTCCTGCTCATATTACATGGGTCACTCTTGAAGATAATGAACGGTGTGCTTATTGGTTGCTAAACTGGAAGTAGATGGGAAGACAGGAAAAGACAAATGAAATGTGAAAGCTCTTACAAACAGGAGCAGGTCAAATCTCCATAAACCAGGGAAGCAGGGCTGAAGACAGACAGACTCACTAGATGAAGAGCTGGCAAGATGAACAATAACAAGTGCTAGCATATGGAAATAAACGACTCTCCAAGGCCATTGCTCAGCCTCATTTGAAAACTCATAAACCTTTAAGGCTGGCAGTATGACCACCACACTCTGAGGAGTAAATGACCTCCACACATTTTGTGTGGCGCTAGGCCGACTGATAAGGAACAGGCTGGACATGTATGGTCTGTGCATGGAGACCATTGCTGTCCCACCACCACAGTGGATGCTGGCACAGAAAGTTCACTAAAAAAATTGAGTTACGTTTTTTCTCAGTTGGTGACCAAGCAAAAGAGCAAATCAACAGGAGGATGACATACTGGCAAGACGCCTAGCCTGCCAGACCATGCTTTCGAGGGGAACATGTAGAGGTGAAAAAGATACAAAAAGTACTGATTGAGAAAGGAGAGAGAGAGAGAGAGAGAGAGAGAGAGAGAGAGAGAGAGAGAGAGAGAGAGATCACTTGCATGAAGGCTTGCTCTGTAAAATGGAGACACCTGAAGAAGCCAAGCTCATGTTTCTTCCACCACTGCATTTGGACACAAGAGCAGAAAGCCTAAGTTACCAAATAAAAGAAACCCGTGATTGATGGTCACTGACATTTCAGAACAGCGACACCATGGAACGGACAGAGGGGTATACGGGGCATGCACTGAGGAGAGGAGATAAACCACCCTGTTCTGTGAGAGAGAAGCCAACCGGGCAAGGCCATGCAGCATAGCAGATGACCTGGAAGTTGTCTGTCTCCAGACTACTTTCTAATATGATGTTTTTCTACTCATGCAGCCAGTACAGAGCTACCTGGGTGCCAGGCCCTGTTCTTGGTATTCCACACCCAGTGAGAAAGATTCTTCTACACGTTGTCCACGTGACTGAAGAAAATGGTCAGTAAGATGCCACGTGGCTCATCCTCAAAGCACCGGTCAGGGTAGATAATAAGATTGCACGCAAGGCAGGGAGTTAAGCAGAGTTTTCTGCTCACTACAAACCTGTCCTTCTTCCACATCAGCTCCTTCTCTACCAATGTCAAAACTCCTTTCCCCTTGCTAGTCCTGAGACTTAGAACCTGCCCCATTTTTGTTGATCTGTGGCATGTGACACAAAGGACAATAGAAACAGTAAGTCATGCACATGACTGAGTCAACTGTGGGTTTGGTGTACCCTAGAGACTCGTGGTTTCTTATGCTCATGGGCTTGAGTAGACCCTCCTGTTGAGTGTAGACTGTTCTTTAACTCACTTAACTGCAAAATATGATAGATTCAATGCCGGGAAATGCCACACTGAAACCTCAGAGGACCTCTGTACTCTCTGCTGTTATAAGTTGGGTAAAGCCAGGCATCTTGCATGCCCAGGCCCAGGCTCATACTTAGGCTCAGGCAATTCTTAGAAGTCTAGCATAACCATGTGGAGAAACCTCAAGGAGGAAGCCCAAGGCCACAGCCAACAATTCTGGCATAGACCTGTCTGAAATTAATAGTGTCAATTGAGAACTAGACTTTCCTTTCTGGACTGAGCCAACCTCAAGGACACCCCTCCCAGAAAAGCCCTACTAAGACCCAAGTATATTTCAGACATGAGAAAAATAACATGTTGGCAGTTTAAGCCATTATGTTTGAGTATAGTTTTATTACTTTGCATTAGTTAACAACAGAATCAACCTTCAATTGCGGATGTAAATACAACCAGCCTTTTCTTTTAAAGTCTTAGTCTAGATTATGTCCCCACTTTGTAGAATTTTTGAGGCTTTTGATTTTAAAGCATGTCATGTGACTTATTAATTATTGGATCTCAGACAGGAGGGAAAATATGTTCTAACGTAGGACTTCAAAGCCAAGCCTGTCACCTGCCAACCTATCTGTCTTACATGGGCCAAGTGTGCTTATGTCATGGACATAACTGTGTAGGTAGGATGCTGAACTGAAACTGACCTCCGCATTTCCCAAGTCAAATGACAATGCCCCACGCTAGATTCCTGATTAAACTGCAACCCATGCAGCCGTTGTCTGTGGTTCCCAGACTGTGCTGACAATGAAGCCTTTCTCAATCTGGCTTGACAGTTCTGTATGGCTTCAGGAAAGGGAAAGGAAAAGGAAAGCAATTAATTAACCCCGGGAACATGCTGAGGATGGGGACTTACGGGGCAGTGCAGATTGTCAGCTAAAGCCACCAAGAGCCTACTGCATCCTTCCTCTGTCCTCTCGGCCAGGTCTGCTTCCACTCCAGGAATGGAAGGGCAGTGCATGGGGGTGGGGCGGGACATGAGAGGACACTGGGATGAATCATAACCTGCTGGGAATGCACATTCTTGAATCCCGTGTCAGACTGACCACACTGAAAACCCTAAGAAGGCAAAGCCACAGGCTGCGCTTTGACCAGCCCTCCAGGTGGCCTTGCTGCATGCTTAGGTTGAGGAACCACCAACGTGGGTAAACTCAAGAAAAGGGAAATCAACGAAGCGTCCTGAGTATTTTCACTCAGGAAAAGCACTAGCCTTTGCTAACAGTCAGAGCCACAGGGTTTTAATATTCACTGTGACTGCGTTTGCTGATCTTTGGTTCCTAAGTTTTATAGGTTATATGCGGTTTCCTCAAACCAAAAGATTTGTTTCTTGTTTCTTCTCTGGCTCTTCGAATGCTTGCTGCAGGCTCAATCCTGTCCTGAGGAAGGCTCACCAATTACTGTAGAGTTAGAATTCTGCTAGGATCAAGCTCAAAGGCCCACATGAATTAAAGGATTCATGAAAGCATCCACCAAGTGAAATAACAATAGCAAAGTCTTGCATAGCCTCCTTCCCAGACACTATGGCCACCTGAAGTCTCTCGTGATGACACCCGTTTTAACGAGATCTATGTTGTGTAAGCCAAAGAGCTAGAAGCTGTAAGCCATGGAGTCTGCAGAAGGAGCACTTTAGCAGCATTCCTCCACATGATGTCCCCAAGCAAGGCACCATGAGTGTCACCTGGTAACCTGCTCTGAATGCACATTCGTGACTGCATCCATAATTCTTACAGAAAATAAGATCTAAGGGACCCCTCAAGATTTTATTTAGTAGAAAGAAGGTCAAAATATTTATGGTCTTATTCATTTCTACAAATCTTAGAATTCAAATGTCTATTTTTATCACTAATACAAAAAAGCCTTAGACTATAGATATATTCGTGTGCACACTGTCCATGTCCTGGGAACACAGGCTCATGTACATTTTATTGATAGGATATGATGAGAAACTCTGGATTTCTTCATGCAAGGTTTCTAAGTAGGTATTAGTTCTAGAGACTACACGAAGTCATCTGATGTATAGGATATGCAATAGAACATGGCTATATATGCAGTGTACACACACACACACACATATACACACATACACACATATACACACATACACGCACATACACACATACACACATACACACATATACACACATACACAGACATACATACACACACATACACACACATACACACACAGATACACACATACCCACACACATACATACACACATACATACACACACACATAAATACACACACATACACACACACACACACACACACACACACTCAAGAGATATCAAATATAATCAAGACAGGGGTGTGCTGTTGAATCCTAGGACTTCGCACATTATAAGTGTGATCGGCGATTTAGGATTTAAACATTTTACCTATCATCAGTAGCTTACTTAGCTTTACCTATATCAAAGCTGAGCTCAGTTAATTCCACTTCTACTATGAGGAAACTGCATCTCAGAGATGTCCCATGGAGTGACAATTTCAAAACCCTGGGGCAAGATTTGGACTTTGGAACTTTATTGAGAGCTCAGCCCACTGGTGTCAAGTGTCTGTTGTGGTCTTTAGCTCCTGAGCCCTGGGATATAGAATGGCTGCCTGGAATCGTAATGGAACTGGGCCCCTGTCATTCAGAGAGTTTGCCTGAACAAGAATTGGACTAGTTGATATTGGTTAAGGTTAGAGAGAGTGGAATTGTCCGAGCCTTCCCTGATTTCCCAGCGATGCATGAGTTCATTCAATAGTCCCAGGCCCAGGCTTTCTCATGGGTCTCACAGGCATCCAGTGAACATGTCTGAATGAGGAGTTAACTCTTCTACATAGAGTGCATGGAGTTTTTCTTCATAAAAAGCAAATGGCATAGACCCAGGTAGCTGGCGCTTTCTGCCTCTGACTGGATTTATAAAGTGCACAAACCTGAGGCCTTGGTGATTTTTGTACCTTCCCACTACACTCTGCCTGCCAAAGGGGATGGCTTCATCACCCTTGGAAAAGCTAAGTCTAGGAGTAGAGTTCCTAAGAACGATAAGAAATTAGGCAGGCAAAAACTGGGAGTGCCGGGGGGTGGGGCGGGTCTCTTCCTCTGTTGATATTCTAGAATGTTATTATCGGGTGTCTTTCAGGTGTGAGGCACAGAGACACTTTAGACGATGATAATGAGGACCACCTACTCCTTTTCACCGCCAAGGTTGCTAGGGAAGGCAGGACGCTGCATCACTTCTCCACCAGTGTCCTCGGACTTACATCCTCTACTCCTTTCAGAACCTCTTGTCCATGCTTCTGATCAGCCTTAACTAATACCACTCCATCCCTGGACATATCCAATTGTTCAAGCAAGCTCTATATCTCAGCTATTTGATTTCTTGGCAGAAAGTCCAGGAGAGCCTCCTAGTACCAATTTCACCATCTGGTTACCCAGTGTGTGCTCCCCAACCCCTCATCAACCTTTTCTTTCCCCAGCCATGGCAGTGTCAAACTTCTCCCTTCTCCTAAATCTTTGTCCCCAGTGCTGTCTCCACTGAGCATGGGTTAGAGTTTAGATACAAGCTTCTTTGGACAGTTCTTTGAGCTTCATGGGGACAGAAGTCAGCCTCAGTTTTGTCCTCCACAGGTTCCTTCTGAATGGATAATTCAGATCCGAGCATTTATTGTTGGATTAGAGAAGAATGATGCTCTTGAACTTTGACCCCTGGGCCACGGTAAGCCTTCATAATGCCAACACATTTCACTTTGCAACTTTGTAGCCTTACAGGAAGAACTGGGTCAAAACATCCTGTGGGGAAGAAAGCAGTCACTCCAAGCTTTCTGATGGACAGGGGAGGAATAGCCAGGGTGAACCCGGCAGGGACAGAGTTATGAGTGCTGTCCCACATCAGCCACAGAAGGAAGTTTCCAAGGACAGCATTGTTGGAGATTAGCTCATCAGAGACATACAGGAAACAGAATAAAAATAAAAAGCAATGAATTCAATAAAAATGCTAATGCGTTTAGCCATCAATATTTAATCATCGGACTATCTAATTAATTAATAAATTAGTCTGTTTGGATGGTAGCTCCTTCCTGGAGGCATCTGGGACTAATAGCCACAAAGGAAAAAGTACAACAGCCTGCAGGACTGATAAACCCTTTTCAGGGGAAATGCTGACTTTCTCTGCTACTGGCTTCAAGAAAATCCAGGCAATCTTGTTAAGACATTGCACTGAGGATGCTCCAATATGACCCAGATCGAAAAATCTCTGAAAGGAAGGTAGAGGGACAAGGGAAAGTAAACAAGAAGGAGTGACATCCTGTCTAAAGGAGGAGTAGGCTGAGAGCCCATGGGAGAGTCAGAAGCTACCTTCTCCATAGCTGAGGTGAATGGCCTAGTAAGTCCTGCTGAGCCCAGTCAATCAATCCTAGATCTCCATGCCAGTAACTCCAACTACAGGCTCGCAGAACTACAAGCTCATAGAACTACAGGCTCGTAGAACTACAAGCTAGTTGCACAGGTTTGTTCTTTGCTTTCCATATTTTGGTTTTGTTTGTTTGTTTGGTTGGTTGGTTTTTATCAACAAGGATTGGAAGTATTTCTTGTTCAGCAAAAGCTGACAAACACACTTCACTTCACAAGCTGTCACCTTCGGAGAAGCAAACATATACATACTCAGTCTTCAGCTTCAGAGAATGGAAACGAAACCCTCTCCAGCTCTCTGTGAGTCCATTTAAATTTAGTCTTTCAATGAATTCTTTACACTCTAACTGTATGTGCAGATACAATGATTGTTGGATAATAGCCCCGGAGGCGGGGGAATAAGGTACTATGATTTCCACTTAGCAGGTCCTCGATGCTAATGCTTCTTGACAAAACAAACAAACAAAAAGCAAAAACTCAACCCACCCTCCCTGCAAAAAAAACCTATCATACAACCCCCAACCCCATTTTACAGAGGTTAAACTTGACTCCTCCAGCTCTAATAAAGAGCTTTGTAAGTTCTATTGACTTTGACACTGGTATTGATGCGGTTGAATTGGGGCTGAGAACAGTTTGTGTCAGAAACTAACCTAGAAAAACAACACACACAGGCAGTAAATTAAACAATTTGAGCTTCAGTGCGTCTGAGCTCCCATCCTAAGACAGGCTCTGTAACCAAACACACAAGCATAAAGAAGAAAAGAAGGAGGATGCTTAAGCGAAGACGCATTCTTCGGCTTACAAACATGCCAACCCCTTCTCAGAGGGTGTGCGGGATAGGAAACTTAAGCCCTTACAGCCTTCTGTTCCCCCTGGCACCTACATGCAACTGAAAGGTTTAAATGAACAAGAAAAACATGCTGGGATTAGGATTCAATTTCCCAACGTTTTTCTAGTCATAGAGAGTGACTTAGTGTTACACGAGCTTCAAAAGAAAGGCCAAACAAACAAACAAACAAAAAAACCAAACCAAACCAAGCCCCACAATTTTTATCAACCCCACAGTAAAAGTCTACAGACCAAAGCTGTTTACACAAAATGTATCCACATAGCAAGGAGCTTGCCAACCTGTGTGTGTTCTAGACTTACAGAAACTCTCTACAGTTTTCAAATCGTCAAAGGAGAACGGCATATGTTTGTTTATTTGAACTCGGAAGTTCATGAACTGATATCAAACTGAGAAAGCGCTCAAGTGAAATGCTGACTGTAGGTCCCAAGGACAGCCTTGGCTCCTGGTGTCTCACTGGCTGTGCTGGATGCTTCGTGATGTCAATTCATCTTAATCGCTCAATCGATTCAAAAATCGCACAGTGTAAACACCACTTAGAAGTTTTTTATTCTTAGAATATTTATACGAAATATAAATATTGTCATGGCGGTTTGGTCCCATAGACTCGTGTGTTTGAGTGCCTGGCCCCTAGGGAGTGGCACTATTAGGAGGTGTGCCCTTGTTGGAGGAAGTGTGTCACTGTAGGGGCAGGCTTTGAGGTCTCATATGCTCAAGCTACTCCCAGGGTGGCGCCCAGTCACTTCGGCTGCCTGCAGATCAAAATGTAGATCTCTCAGCTCCTTCTCTAGCCCCAGGCCTGCCTGCAGGCTGCCATGCTTCCTGCCAAGATGATAATGGACTGAACCTCTGAACTGTAAGCCACCCCCAGTTAAATGTGGTCATTCACGGTATCTCTTCACAGCAATAAACCCCAAACTAAGATAATTACATAATATATCATATATAATACATACATTACATATATATGTATATATATATAATATTTATAATGTGTATACCCAAATCTTTTCATTCATGAACTTTCAACATTCTGGAAATAGCTTAAAAAATACTCATCGACTTTTTACAAATTTTTAGCCAATTTCAAACAGGATTGTGAAAAGTGAGAAACAAATGGCTTGATCACTCCTGTGCCCTCAGACCCTCAGTTCTAAAAGAGACCAAAAGTGGTTCAAAGAAGAAAGGCCTGGAATAAACTATATGTTCCTAAATCTTACTGCAAATGGCTGCCGGCAGCCTTTCTTCGGTGCACATGCCAAGCCATGTTTAGAGCTGGTCATGGCTGGTCATGGCAGGACTGGCACGTCCAGCTTCTCACCACATTTCTGTCTGTCTCAGTCATGCTTGGACTGCACATTTTCTGAGTCTCAACTGTTATTTCAATAAATAGTATGTGTGTTATGAATATATATGTGAGTATGTATGTATGGTATGTATATATACATTCTAAATGAAAGTTCGCATTTGTTCATGATCTTTTGTTTTGTTTTCTTTTGTTTTCCAGGCCTTCCTTGGTTACGTGGAGAAATGGTGACTTGATAGGAAGCAGGCGGTGCACTTCCTGAAAAGATCAATGCGTAGGTGCATCAGACCTGGGCCCGGGCCCTTGGAGCCCATAGCTGCACTAGGAGAGCTACTTACATGGTTAAAGTAATGCCATTCCGTGGAAAATAATGGAAAAGATTCCTCTTCAAAATACCCTTTTCTTGACTAAAACTATTTCATGAGGATGTTTTCCATGTTCTCTGCTGTAGGAAGTGCAGAGATAAGTGTTGGAGGTGAAGAAACAGAGTCAGGGAAGGAAGTGACGTTAGCCTCCCCTGCTTCCATCACCTTGACCTTCAGGGAGAAAATGACAAATGTTCCAACAGGGAAAACATTGGTCGAGATCCTGAAAAGGAAGGGCGTGATGCTGGAGCAGACAGGCTCAGAGCAATGCCGTGACCCTCTTCTGACCCACGCAGAGGAAGGAGGAGCAGCTGGTCAAGGCAGTGCAACAGTGTCCACGCAGGCATACACGTTAGCCATATGCTGGCCTTACCTGTGGGGCCTTTGAAAACTAATCTGGAACACTCATTTTTCTACCCAATCTTTCAACTACCAAAAGGAAAAACACAGGCCTGCTAAGGGGAGCGGGAATGAGCCAGGAGTACACTGTGGAGGGCTGACTGCTCTTTCCCTTAGACCGTGAGTACTGGCATCTCTCTGTGTTCTCCCCGTAGAACCACTGGACCGCACAGTTCATCTTTCAAGGCCATGGCCTTTCCTAATTCAGGTTCTTCTGTTTCCTCTGTGTTTCTGAGGCTAGTAAGCACAGGTCATCCTGAGCTGGCTCCTTTGTTTCTGTCCTCACCCACCAACTGAACTGTGGAAGAAGGCTAGCAGCCAAGGAGGAAGAGTACAAGATCTCGATGTGCCTATACCTAGCTGCACGTGGTCACAATCTGATTACCCTTTGCAAAAGTCCATTGCTGTGACAGAATATTGTTGTAAGATTAACTTAAGGAAGAGAGGTTTTGTGTGTGTGTGTGTGTGTGTGTGTGTGTGTGTGTGTGTGTGTGTATTGTTGTTGTTGTTGTTTATGGGTTTTGTTTGTTTGTTTGCTTTTGGCTTGCCGGTCTAGATAGAGTCCATCTCAAGAAGGATGCTGACTGGTCACATTACAGCTGTACTCTGGAGGCAAAGTGAACAAGAAACAGGAATGAGTCTAAAACCTCGAAGCCTGTCCATAATGAATAATTTTCTCCAGAGAAACTCTGCCTCCTAAAAGTTCCACAACCTTCCCAGCTGGGGACCATGTATCCACACTCATGAGGCTATAGGTGACATTTTATTTTCAAATCACAACAAGCAGGAAGCCTGATTAGGTGTCCCAGCAGCTGTTCAAGAGTTCACCACAAGTATGTGGTTTTATTTCTGCGTCTTCAATTCTATTCCATCGATCAACCTGTCTGTCCTTCTACCAATACCGTGCAGTTTTTATCACTATTGCTCTGCAGTAGAGCTTGAGGTCAGGGATGGTGATTCCCCCAGCCGTTCTTTTATTGTTGAGAATTGTTTTCGTTATTCTGGGTTTTTTGCCTTTTCAGATGAATTTGAGAATTGCTCTTTCCATGTCTTTTAAGAATTGTGTTGGGATTTTGATGGGGATTGCATTAAATCGGCAGATTGCCTTTGGTAGGATGGCCATTTTTACTATGTTAATTCTGCTAATACATGAACACGGGAGATCTCTCCATTTTCTGAGATCTTTGGTTTCTTTCTTGAGAGACTTGAAGTTCTTATCATAAAGGTTTTTCACTTGTTTGGTTAGTTATTTTATATTATTTGTGGCTATTGTGAAGGGAATAGTTTCCCCAATTTCTTTCTCAGCCTTTTTGTCATTTGTATAAAGGAAGGCTACTGATTTATTTGAGTTAATGTTATATCTGGCCACTTTGCTGAAGTTTATCAGCTGGAGAAGTTCTCTGGTAGAATTTTTGGGGTCACTTATATATACTATTATATCATCTGCAAATAGTGGCACCTTTAATTCTTCTTTGCCAATTTGTATCCCCTTGATCTCTTTTTGTTGTCTTATTTACTAGTTAGCACTTCAAATACTACATTGAATAGATATGGGAAGAATGGGCATCCTTGTCTTGTCACTGATTTTAGAGGGATTACTTCAAGTGTCTCTCAGTTTAATTTGATATTGGTTGTTGGTTTGCAGTAAATTGCTTTTATTATGATTAGGTATGGGCCTTGAATTCCTGATCTCTCCAATACTTTTAACATGAAGGGGTGTTGTATTTTGTCAGATGTTTTTTCTGCATCTAAGGAGATATGCACACTCGATCTTTGATTTAAAAAAAAGCTAAAAATATACAATGGAAAAAGAAAGAATCTTTAATAAATGGTGCTGGTCTAACTGGATGTCTGTATGTAGAAAAATAAAAATAGACCCATATTTGTCACCATGCACAAAGATCAAGTCCAAGTGGATCAAACCGAATCCACTGAATCTAATAGAAGAAAAAGTGGGCAAGATCCTTGAACTCATTGGCACAGGCAGAAATTTCCTAAACAGAACCCCAATAGATCAGGCTTTAAGATCAAGAATCGATAAATAGAATCTCATGAAACTGGAAAGCTTCTGTAAGACAAAGGACATTGTCAATAAGACAAATAAGCATCATACAGATTAGGAAGAAATCTTCACTAACCCTACATCTGATAGAGGTATCCAAAATATATAAAGAACTCAAGATACTAAATCCCCCAAAACCAAATAACCCAATCAAAAATGGGGTATAGAACTAAACCAAGAATTGAAAATAGAGGAATCTCGAAGGTATGAGAAGCACCTAAAGAAATGTTCCAAGTCCTTAATGATCAGAGAAATCTAAACAACCCTGAGAATGGCTAAGTTCAAAAATTCAGGTGACAGCAGATGCTGGTGAGGATGTGGAGAAAGAGGAACATTCCTCCATTGCTGATGGGATTGCAAAGTGGTAAAACCACTCTGCAAATCAATTTAAAGGTTCCTCAGAAAATTGGAAATAGACCTACCTAAAGACCCAGAAAAAGCACTCTTGGGAATATACCCCAAAGAAGCCCCACCATGCTACAGGGTCACATGTTCCACTATGTTCATAGCAGCCTTATTAGTGATAGCCAGAAAGTGGAAACAGCCCAGATGTCCCATGACAGAAGAATGGATACAGAAAATGTGGTTCATTTACACAATGAGTACTACTCAGCTATTAAGAACAAGGACATCCCAAGTTTTGTAGGCAAATGGATGGAACTAGAAAATGTCATCCTGAGTAAGGTAACTCAGACCCAAAAGGACATGCATGATATGTTCTCATTAATAAGTGGAGATTAGCCAAGAAAAAAGTACAGAATACCCAAGATACAGTCCACAGAACTCAAAAAGGTCAACAAGGTGAAGGGCCCAAGTGAGGACTCCTCAGTTCCCCTTGGGAGGGAGAAGGAAACAACCACAAGGGGAGAGGGAGGGAGGCACAGGGGAGGAAAAAGGAATGGGGCCTTGGGGGAGAGGGGAACATGATCTGGTATTGGGTTGGGGAGAAGGACTGAAGCCCTGAGGGCCAGCAGAAAGAATGGAAACAGGCTACCCCAGGAGCAAGGAGGTTGGAGGCCCCTCTAGAATGTACCAGAACTCTGGGAAGTGAGAGAATCTCAGGACTCAAAGGGGGAACCCTAGATGAAATGCCCTACAGTGGGGAGAGGGAACTTATTGAAGCCATCTCTAGCAGAAAGACAGGGCACCAAGTGAGGGATGGGATAGCTATTCCATAACCAAAGCTCTGACCCACAATTCTTCCAGTCTGAAAGAAATGCAGGGATGGAAATAGAGAAGAGCTTGAGGAAAAAATGTCCAGAGACATGCCCAAAGGGAGTTCCAGCTCAAGGGGAGGCCCCAAGACCTGACACCATTACTGAGGCTGTGGGGTAGTCACAAAAAGGGACCTTCCATGACTGCTCTCCAAAAGACCCAACAAGCAGCTGAAAGAGTCAGGTGCAGATATGTGCACCGAACCAATGAACAGAAGCTGCTGACCCCTCTGGCTGAATTAGGGAAAAGCTGGAGGAAGCTGAGGAGGAGGGCAGCCCTGTAGGAGGAGCAGCGGTCTCAATTAACCTGGACCTTCAAGGTCTCTCAGACACTGGATCACCCACCAGGCAGCATCCACCAACTGAGATGAGGCCTCCAACACATATATAGCAAAGGACTTTCAGGTCTGGGTTCAGTCAGAGAAGATGCACCAAACCCTCAAAAGACTGGAGGCCCCAGGAAATTTAGAGGTCTGGTGGGGTGGGTGGGGTGGGGACATCCTTGAGGAGATGGGTTGGGGGTGTGGGGAGGAGGTATGGGATGTGGAACCCTCAGGGGAGGGGGGTGGATTGGGAGGGGAATAAAATCTGGAGTGTAAAAACAAACAAACAAACAAACAAACACAAAAATAAGAAAGTTCACCACAAGCCCCACCTTAGGCCAGACACTTGAGTCCTGTTGAGGACCTGTGTATGGTTGGCAAAGTCAGGTCATATTTCTGTATCCGCGACATCACAGAGGAAAACGCCATCAGAGGAGCTGGCCCGGGACAATCCCAACAGGAAATGATTAATGACATCAGTTCTGGGCTTGCACACACGGCACGCACATGAAGCCTGAGGGAAGGCTGGCCACGTTTCCTCAGTGATTAAGAGCACAAACGCAGAAACACTGCAGTCAGACTAGGGACTAAAAATGTGTAGAGAGGAGGTTGAGGATCTGCTCTGCTGCTTTTTCATAACCCTGGATTCCTAAACTGAAACGGCGAAGAAACCCTAGACCACACACCAGGCATCACAGGTTTTTGAGCCTAGACCTGTGTAGCTGCTGACCATCTGTATGTGCACTTCCTGATTCATCCATCCCATACTTACTTTTTGAGGGTCCGTTGTGTGACAGTACCATATCAGTGCAGGGGTGGAGGGCTGAGGCACATGCTTTCTTCTATGGGGTTTGCTTTCTGTGGTGGGGTGAACAGGGTGTGTTTCCATGGAATCATGACACATTCTGTGGTGATACAGGTACAGACTGAGGACCATCATCATCTTGAGGATTCAACAAAAGCTTCTCCTCAACTCTGGATCCATAATTTTGTAGCATTAAATACTCTTTATTTTATATCCCACATTCCTACATGAACTACAGTAAGTGCCTTTCGGTGGTAAAAGGCAACATCCTTGACAATAGGGAATTCTAATCACAGCATCATCATGAAGAACTGACTGACGGTTGCTTCCTGGTATTTAGCCATTGTCTATAACGGGCCAGTGACTACAAACTGAAACACAGGTGAGCTTTCTTGTTTCTGAGACTGCAATAGAAGCTCCCTAGTGTTTTAACATATTCATATGCTCAGTTATAAAATCTAAGAATAAAACCACTTATTGGTTTGAGGTGCTAACCCTATCTTCGTAGAAAGTGAAACATTACTAATTAAGTCCACTCTTATCTTGAGAAAGGGAGAGCAGGATTAGCATGTATCCAACCGAACTTGATACTTAAAAGAGATCATACCCACTTTACTATGAGGATGTCCTCAGTGAGACATCAGGAGCACTTACATCTGCCTGCAGACATTACTGACTTCTGTGACTGTTTCCCAGACAGGCACTCAGGGCTGGCTGCCTTCACGTTCTATACCTCAGATGGCCCTGTACAAATTTGACGAATAAAAGGGCTGTAACCTCTGCTCTTCCCCTGTCCCCTTTGAAGGAGTCACAGAAGCAAAGGAATGGATAAAGTCACAAAAGGAATGGATAAAGAAAATGTGATACATTTACACAATTGAGTAGTACTTAGCAATTAAAAACAATGATTTCATGAAATTCGCAGGCAAATGGATGGAACTAGAAAATATAATCCAGAGTGAGGTAACCCAATCACAAAAGAACACACATGACATATACTCACTGATAAGTAGATATTAGGAAAAAGCTTGGAATACCCATGATACAATTTATAGACCATATGAAGCTTAAGAAGAAGGAAAAAGCATCCAAAGTGTGGATGCTTCAGTCCTACTTAGAAGGGGGAACAAAATAATCACAGGAGGAAGAGAAGTGGGGAGAGAAAAAAAGGGAGCAGGATCAGGTGTGGGAGGAGACTTGGGGAGATTTACAGAGGGTCAGGAAATTGAACAGAGGTGTGTAGCAATGGGGGATGGGAAACTGGGGTTAGCCAACAGAAAGTCCCATATGTCAGGAAAGCAAGAGACTCCCAGGACCCAGTAGGGATGACATTAGCTGAAATACCCATCAAAGGGGAAAGAGAACTTGTAGAGACCATATCCAGAAGTTAGGTATGGTCTCTGGTTGAGGGATGGGGCTACACATCCTTCTCAAAATTTTAACACAGAATTGGTCCTTTCTAAAGGAAATATAGGGACAAAGAGTGGATCAGAGTCTGAAAGAAAGGCCATCCAGAGACTGCCCCACCTGGGGATCCATCCCATATGCAGCCACCAAATCCAGTCACCATTGCTGATGCCAAGAAGTGCTTGCTGACAGGAGCCTGATATAGCTGTCTCCTGAGAGGCTGTGCCAGAGCCCTACTAATACAGGTGAGGATGGTTGTAGCTAACCATTGGGCTGATGAAGGGGACCACAATGGAGGAGTTAGAGAAAGGACTGAAGGAACTGAAGAGGTTTGCAGCCCCATAGGAAAAACAACAACATCAACAGACCAGACCCCCCAGAACTCCCAGGGCTAAACCACCAACCAAAGAGTGCACATGGAGGGACCTATGACTCCAGCTGCATATGTAGCAGAGGATGGCATTGTCTGGAATCAACAGGAGGAGAGACCCTTGGTCCTCTGAAGGCTCAGTGCCCTAACATAAGGTAATGCCAGGGTGGTAAGGTGGGAGTGGGTGGGTAAGGGCGCACCCTCATAGCAGCAGGGAGTAGAATAGGGGGTTTCTGGAGGGGAAACTTGCAAGGGGGATAACATTTGAAATGTAAATAAATAAAATAACCAATAAAAATTAAAAAAAAGAAAGTAGACTCCTTCTCTCCTGCCTTGTAGACACTTCTGTAAAACCTGCAGAAGCCTTCTCTTCATTCTAAAAACAAAAGTTTTGACATGTTTGTGTTTGCATGTGTGGGCAGAGGCACGTACGTAGGTGCCTGAGAATGATGCCTGGATCTCCCTCACTGGCTTTCCACAGCACTCACTGATGCAGGGTCTCTGAGTTGAACCCAGAACATGCTAGGATGACTAGTTGGGTTAGCCATCTTGTTCAGTATCTCTGGTATCTAATACCCAGCTGCTAGGATTAGAGGAGGGCCAACACATCTACCTCACATTTCAGTGGGTTCTGGGACCTGAACTTGTCTGACACATGCTTTCAAGCTGAGGCTTTCCCCCAGACCCCTTTTGCTTTCTAAGCAATGTTTCTTTTCTTCTCTTCTCTTTTCTTTTCTTTTCTTTTCTTTCCCTTCTTTCCTTTTCTTTCTTTCTTTCTTTTTGTTCTTTCTTTCCTTCCTTCCATCTTTCTTAAAGGTGTGTGTGTGTGCATGTGTGTGTGTGTGTGTGTGTGTGTGTGTGTGTGTGTGTGTGGTGGGCACACAAAATATGGCACACATGTCAAAAGAAAAAGGCACACATGCCCGAAGGAAAATCTCTCTTTTCACTTGTAGGCTCCAGTGATGATATTCAGGTCACCAGCCTATGTGGTGAGGGCCTTTACCAACGGAGTAATCTTTTCTACATCAAGCAAAGCTCTGTTCTGCTTAGACTCACACATTGATCCAAAAGTCCAGGCTTCCTGAGAAAGGACAGCAGACACAGAACTCAAAACAGGAGGACTGCTTGCTGGTTTTCCCACCACACAGTATGGACTTAGCAGGGCAGCTCACCTGAAAGGGAGGAACTGACCTGAAATTTTACCAGAAACAGGTGCCAGTGCTAGTGTGCTTTAGTCTAGCATTCACCGTGGCATCTGGGAAACCTCATTAGGGTAAAGGTAGTTTACCAGGGGTGTTCGCTAAAGGAATAAAACTCACTGCACCCCAGTAAAAAGTAAAGGAGAAAAACAAAAAGACATTCCCTTTCCCTCCACCATCCTCTGGCAGCAGCTGAGAGCCTGGAAGAGGCACTCTAATCCCTGTTCTTCTTGAGATAAAGAAACATGTCAGCAGTTGGCTGCAGGGTAATGTCAGACAGGTGCCCTAAGTGCTATCTCACTTTCTATGCCCAATCTAGCAGTTCACAGGCTGAAGCTTCCTTTCATAAGACCGTGAAGGTTCCGTGAGTCTGACCCTTCGTCATGCTTCAAGCATGTGACTATCTAAGTAGGGCTCTTCTTATTTCTCAGAAATGCGCCTTACTGATCCAAGTAATTCCAAGGGAACTTCCAAGGTCTAACTTCCAGAGAACACACAGAGTGCCAAGTGTTGCGGCATATGTGATTAGTCAGTGCATGCTGTGGACCCTTGGGATCTGATGCAGTAAGCCAGTGTACTCCATCCACCTAGAAACCAAGACCCTCGTGGGTCACTGGGGACCGACCTCTAGTCTTTTTTCCTGGGAAGGCTGTCAGATTAAGTGCCTGGATCTCAGATGAGGTGAATGGATCTCAAATTATCTGAATAGTTCTCAGGTTAGCTAAATGAATCTCAGATTAGCTAAATGGGTCTCAGATTAAGTGAATAGATCTCAGGATAGCTGAATGGATCTCAGATTGTTTTTGAGGTTTAGTTTGGTGGGTAAAGCAGCAGAATTAAAACCTGAGCACCTATTCCTTTGGTATGTTTTGGAAGACCGTGATATCTTCAGGCACGGTGGCTTCCATCTCTGTTAAATAAGTCTCAGATTTATTAGGTCAATGGATAATCAGCCTTAAACAACAGCTGTAATAACACCCTCAGGCTCACAGGATTCAAGTACCTCTTTTACAAAGGTGGTGCCCTGTGGTTCAGAATGGCCGAGCTGCTCTCAGATGCTGTTCCTGAGAGCCTGCTGTACCAGGCTAAGCTTTCACGGGGCACTGGGAAAGGTTTAGTAGTATGCATGTACACATGCATGTATGTCTCTGTGTGCATGTGTTTTCTTGGGCTTGAATAGGTAAGAAGTTGATATAAGTGCTGCCCTCAGTTACTGTCCATGTCAGGTTTTGACATGGGGTTTTCTGCTGAGTCCGGAGCTCAATGACTGGTCTTCCTGGTTGGCTAGTAAGACCCAGGCTTCCTCCCATTTTTGGCTACCAATGCTGGACTTGCAAACAGAACAGTTATGCCCGGCTTTTTATTTGGATAGTAACCTCATGTTCTCACGCTTCCCTGACCAGAGCTGACTAGCTGAGTCATTTCTCTAATTTCCTGTGAAGGGTATTGTGGGAAATGCCAGGTGCCCCTGGTGGTAGCACACAGTTATTTTAGAGAATTAGTGACATGCACTAATTTCAGTTGGTGCAAACCTTTAGAGGGTCAGTCTTGATGAAGTTGAATAAATAAATTCAATCTACATAGTTTTTATGGGGGTGTATGGTTTACTCAGTCTTTTAAGCTTTACTGTGGATAAAAAGGAGGTTTCTAGTGGACTGGTAGTAGTAGCCTTTGGCCAGTTATTATAGTTATAGTTATTACTAAAAGATTCTGGCCCAAATTGACAGCAAGTGAGTCAGTAACACACACACTCACACACACACAGACATCTTTACAAAAAGTAAGCAGGCCTGCCTCTTTCTCTCTCTCTGTTATCTTCCCCTTTAGTTTAGATCCCAGCCCTAGACAGTGTTACACAGTCCAGCAATGGAAACCAAACACTAATAATAGCAGGAGGGTGACCTGATCAGATTGTCCCCTTGGTAGACACAGCTCTTTGAAAGCTATCTCCAGGCCTCCCTAGACCACTTCAGCAAGAGATTAGAACTCAAAAAGTCTACAGATTTGGAAATTATGGACTATGGCCCCTAAGTGATCAGCATTCTAGAAACGTTTATGTCTTTCAGTCTTATTTGATATTCTCTCTCTCTCTTTTTCTCTCCAGTCCTCCAGGTACACAGGGTGTGTGTGTGTGTGTGTGTGTGTGTGTGTGTGTGTGTGTGTGTGTAACTACTCCAATGTTCAAGAACACAACTGTCTGTCAAGAAGACAGACAATAAATACTTGTCCTGTAATTTCAAGCAATAGTCGGCACTGGGCAGAAGTGAAGCCAGGTGAAGGAGGAGGGATAGAAGGAGACAGGATGTCCGGGTGTTGGAATGCCACTCATTGATGGCCTCCTAATGAGGTCATATTGACACCAAGAGTGGAATTTCAAAAGGGAATATGTGTGGAGATTGGTGGAGGGACCTTCTAGCAGATAGCAAGGAGAAGGAAAGCCTTGAGGCAGTGAGATGTTTAATATTCCAGTCACAGCATACAAACCAGAGCTTCCATTGGACTGAACAAGGCTGTCTGAGGCAGGTTAAGACTCTGGCTACAGCCTGTGCAGACTGGCTATTCTGCTACAGTGATGAAAATTTCTATAATTTTCATTAAAGAACAAAATGCTTCCTCATCAACCTATAGGAGTGATGAATAAGATTCTGAATTCGCAAATTTGTTTTAAGAAAATGCTTCTAGGCTACTAGATGGCCCAGAAGTTAAAGCACTTATTGTTTACCCTGACCAACTTGAGTTCCATCCCTGAGACCCACATGGGGTGGAAGAAAAAAAAAACAACTCATACAAGTTGTCCTCTGACCTCTACACATGTGCTGTGGTATTTGAATACACACGCACACGCATGCACACACTCATGCACACACACACGCAAAGCACACATGCAATAATTGTTTTTAGAAAAGAGGAAAAAAAACGCTTTCATTATAGCAGTCACATGGCATGATTTACCATATAGCAAATCTATCATATCATAGTCTTTTTGAGTTCGAACCCAGGGCGATGTGCATGCTAGGCAAACACTCTACCGTGATGCGCAATGCTCTTCGAAGCTGTAAGATGGGCAAATATATTCTAGCTTTCTTGAAGAGTCAAAGAGAAGGATGGTAGTGACTTCCCTGTATGTAAATGAAAGATGTGTTTGCTAATTCCCTCCTCTTCCAAGTCAGTCCATAGCTGCGAAGCCCAGAACTTCAGTGCCAGCCTATTCTAATAGACTTGGAGGCAACAGGGCAAGCATTTCTTTGAGTGCAGTGTTGATTGTTATGCCTTGTGTATTGATTCCCAGAAAATATCTAGATGTACAATATTCCCTGTCCTCTGAAGTCTCTGCAAACCCTGGCCATAGAAGCGCAGGGGCCTGGGCTCCCCAGTGAGAGGGTCACATCTTATCTGCATCACAGTGTGCAAGAGGCCATCACTGCCCCTTCTTCCCAATATCGATTTGTCAACCCTCTATGTAATTAGTACCAAACTCGTGAATAACTCCATGCAGCTCTAGGCTAGGGCAGAGGCAGCTGCAGGCATCCAAATGGTTCCTGTATTCGTGAGGCACTTGCAACAGATGGTTCCAACTGACTCGACGAGAGGAATGAACACTATGCTTTGTCCTTCTCCAATGCTGGAGGTATTTACTAGAGTTTAAAATAACAAAGTGATCCCAAGGACTCTGTCACAGAACCCCATGTTTGGTTCCAGAAAACTGAATGAATAAGTATGCTCTGCTACCTAACAGTTCCCAAGTCTAAAAGCACCTTGCATGGCAACTACAGTTAACTGCTACTTTCTCTCTTGTTTATCTGACATGAGGTCTTGGCATGTCCAGGCTGACAAGCCTCCCGCTTCAGTCTTCCAAGTGCTAGGAATACAAGCATAAAACACCTGTCTAAGTCACTTGTAAATTTTGTATTTTTTTCTCTTGACAGAATAATAGGCACAGTATCTGGAAGGAAAGAATTAGAGAAGGACGTGATGGAGGGATGCAGGATGGTAGGGAGGGAGGAAGTGATGGGGGATGTGGGATGGGAGGAAGGAAGTGATGGAGGGATGCAGGATGGTAGGGAGGGAGGAAGTGATGGGGGATGTGGGATGGGAAGGAGGAAGGAAGTGATGGAGGAATGTGGGATGGAGGAAGGAAGGAAGTGATGGAGGTATGCAGGATGGGAGGGAGGAAGTGATAGAGGAATACTGGGTAGGAGGGAGGAAGTGATAGAGGAATACTGGGTAGGAGGGAGGAAGGAAGTGATGGGGGATGTGGGATGGGAGGGAGGAAGGAAGTGATGGAGGGATGCAGGATGGGAGGAAGGAAGTGATGGAGGGAAGAAGGAAGTAATAGAGGGATGCAGGATGGAGGGAGGAAGGAAGTGATGGGGATGTGGAATGGGAAGAAGGAAGTGATGGAGGGATGCAGGATGGGAAGGAGGAAGGAGTGATGGAGGAATGTGGGATGGGAAGGAGGAAGGAAGTGATGGAGGAATGTGGGATGGAGGAAGGAAGGAAGTGATGGAAGGATGCAGGATGGGAGGGAGGAAGGAAGTGATGGAGGAATGCAGGATGGGAGGAAGTAAGTGATGGAGGAATGCTGGGTGGGAGGGAGGAAGGAAGTGATGGAGAGATGTTGATGGGAGGAAGGAAGTGATGAGGGATGCAGGGTGGAAAGGATGGGGAGAGAGTAAAGACGCGGGAATTGAGGCAGTCTCTGGACCCCAAATGACACTCCTAATGTTTTAGTTTATTTCTTTCCAGTTATGCTTTAAAAATCTTATAAGGCAAATCATACATAATATATAACTTTATTTCATGTTTTCCTGTTAAACGCATACCACAATTCATCCTTTTAAACCCGTTTTATTGCCCAACTGTAGTCTAAACAATACTTGGAAAGCTAATATGTGAAACTATTACTACATACCCCATGAAAATCTCTGCAGTTAAAACTTTTGATTTTCCTGCTGTGTTTCTTGTGATTTGTAGCAGGGTCACAGGGGTGACAAACCATCAGCTTGAGAAAAGGCCAAAGCAGAACTAGTAACAAATGAGAAGCCAGACACTTTCCTGTCCAGTCTTGCGGAGAGTGAAGCGTGGGATCCTTCCACTGGGCTGGTTATCTGAGCTCCAGCAGAGCCCTCAGGAAGTGAACTCGCAGTGGCCTCTGGGTTGACAGCCAGGATGGAGGGTGGACGACGCTGGAGCAGTTTCCCCAGGGCAGAAGCCTTAGGAGGTGGCTGCACAGCCGGGGTGACACCCAGTAGGGCGAAGAAGAAAACACAGGGAGGTACTAGTCCTGGAAGGGTAAGCATAAGTCATGACAGAGGCAGAGGCAAGGAGCACGACTTCCAGGCTGGGACCACAAAGCCCTTCACAGAAGATGCAAGGCTTTCGATTTAAAGGCAGCAGCCTGCATTGAGAGTCATCTCCACTCACTTGGGCTTAGACAATCTGCAGGCTCCCCTGTAAATGGACAGTGGCTTTCGTGCCCTTCACAGGCATTTCCTGGTGGTTACATTTCTAGAGAAAACAGAACGTGTGCTTCTTATATGTGCCGGGCGGTGAAGCAGCCATCCACTATCCCACTGAGACTCCAGCCAGCTTGTCCCATCCTGTCCCCAAACCTCGATGAGGATACAGGGACAGGGTGCTGTGGATAACAGCTAGCACACAGAGGCCGCAGATCACAGCTGCCCCTCTGTTTCACACTGTCACACTGCCCTGCATCCTCCGAGCAACCATAAAGGGCAGGACCATGTTCCCGCTTCACCTCCCAAAGTGCTCGCTGAGACAAGTTTCACGTTAACCAGGTTTAAGCAGCATCAAGACTTCTTAAGTATTCTTTTTGTCCACTTAATTTCATTGTCAATCCATATGTACATTAAAAGCGGCGACGAAAGAAATGTAACAAGCATCCCCCACTCTGGAACTCTGTCTCCTTTTCCCTTCCACAAAATGTTATAACGCTGTTTATTTTTAAAACATTCAAAAATGATTTGGTTTTAAAATATGTATATGGGTCTTTGGGGTGCATGTATGTCATTCTACCATATGTGCACCAGATGCTCACAGAATCCGGAAGAGGGCATCAGATCCCCTGGAAGTGAGTTGCAGATGGCTGGGAATCATCGTGGGTCTTCTGCAGGAGCAGCTGGTGCTCCTAACCACTGGGCCACCTCTCCTGTCCATTAGTGGCATTTCTAAGCACGTGGATTCTACACTTGGCTGTGGGGAGACTTATGGCATCTATGTCTCTCACACATACTCTCTCCTCACCACTTTGAAACCATCACTTCACTTTCTGCCACTTCAGTTACCCCCAACAAATGGGCCCCGAAAATGGTAAATGGAAAATTCTAGAGTAAGCAATTTATAAATTTAAGACTCTGTGGATGGAATTTCTTTTACTACAATGTGTTGGTGTTATGGTTATATTTGATTATGAATCACTGCTGTTAAAAATGTCTTACAAAGTCCAATTTATAAATTAAATTTTATCATTGTTGTGTATGTATAGAAGAATTTTTTTAATGGGGTGAGATATTATTCTCTGTGTTTCTGACATTCACTCGGACATATCACACCTCTCCTGGGGATAGAGAGGGGTTTCCGTACTGTAATTCCTGATAAAACTCATAAGCCAAGAGTGTTTCTAGTGTGACCTGAGCAGTAGATCCGAGACATGGCCCTTTCTTAATTTCTTTCACAAATGCTTGTTTTTCTCTAAGTACATAGCTGCTTGTACTTTAAACTCACTTAGTCTTAATGTAGCCACTCTCAATTTTATATCATATGCTCTCACTTTTAGTATCTTGTTTGTTTGAGATTTATATATTTAATGTGTATGATCATTATGCCTGCAGGTATGTACACTGAATGCAGGCAGTGACTGCAGAGGTCAGAAGAGAACATCAGGTCCCCTGAAACTGTAGTGACAAATGGCTGTGAGCTCCCATGTGGGTGCCAGGAACTGAATCTTGGTCTTCTGCAAGAGCAAGTGCTCTTAACTGAGATGCATTAGGTTTTGATAGGCAAACTATGTACTACACCATATATCAATGGTATTTCTTCTTGATTCAGGGCAGACTTGTTTTCTTTTGAGGCTTTCTTAGGCAACAGTATTCCTGTTTCTCACTGGATACTTAATTCCATAGTGTCTTTCTATTTCAGAGTAAAGACCAAACTCAAGGATCAAAGTAGAAAAGAACACTGAGGTTTGGAAAGTGGCTCAGAAGACAAAGCGCTTGTATTGTAAGCACGAAGACCTGAGTTCAAGTTTCCAGCACCCACGTAAGAGCTGGACGTGTTGACAGGTGTCTTCAATCCCAGTGTTGAGGGAAGAGTTCTTCGATCTGAGGGACGACTGGCCAGACAGTTTACCACCAATAGCTTGTTTTACCCTAGATGGGTAGTTCCAGGTACAGTGAGAGATCCCGTGTCAAACAGTAAGTGAAGAAGTGGTAGAGGAAGACAACTATCATCAGCCTCTGGCCTCCACGTGCACATGCATGGCACATGCATGGTCAAGCACATCCTCATATATGTGCACACATGCACGTGTCACACACGCATGCACACACACATACACACGCATGCACACACACACACACACACACACACACACACACACACACCAGTATACACTGGAGAGAAAGAGTGAGACCTTGCTTATCTCAAGAAGTCTTTAGTTCATGCTCATGCCAAAGTTTTAGGTGGACAAATTTGAAGCTATCTTTTTTTCTCTAAATTATAAAAGTGCTGCTTTTATGGTTTTTCTTTTATAATGTAGCTATTAAAATTCTCAGTGTCCTTCTGATTCTTATTTCAAACGCAAATTTCCCCTTCTTTCTGGATGTTCTTTTGAAACCACTTCTCATTTTCTCCGAGTGCCCATCACGTCCCCCAAGGTTTACCTTTTCATTTATTCTTATTCCAATCAGATCATTTTCCCAGCTGCTTCTCTAACCACGCCCTTTCCAGTCCGGAGCTCCACACCCTCAGTTCTTACATGCTTTCAGCTACTTCTTTTCTTTTGGATAACTTTCTCTCATTGGTCGTCTCTCTTCCTCCTTTTTAAACTTCCACACAGTTAAGTTCCCCTTCCTCCCATTTTACTGTCTATTCATCTCTTTCATGTGTGGTGGGGCTTTCTTGACATTGTAGTCCTTCGGCCTACATGTTCCAGACTTTCATTTCTTCTCCAGGACAGTGCTGACTGGGACTTTCACACTGTCTGGCCCTTCGAGAGAGTCCCTGGTTTGGTAACAGGGACCAAAGATGCTCAGGGATGCCACTGCCGCCCTCACAGGTAGCATTTGTGGGAAAATGCTGTGAGGCTTCGATCATGAGCTCAGGAAGTGGTTTTATTTTGAATGCTGTAGCCTGTCAACTATATTATTTTGAATACTTTCTTCCTGCCCTTGAAAGGAACTTGAGCCATATCCAAATATTAAAAATAGCCTCCCTTCTACAATTGTCTCCAGAGACAATTGGGGACATCCGCCCTTACAGGGGTTGCTTTCAGGATGGGCCCATTTTGGCACTTTCCATAATTTTCACCTGTGCCTGAGGAAACACATTCCATTGGGGACCTAGGCTGGGGTTCTTCAGGGTCCTCTTGGGTCTCCTCTTAGTCCAGATGGACCGATTCAGCGATTGGAAGTTTGAATTTTAGTTCTTAATGAGTTCACTGTCAAGATCACCTGCACTTAAGGTCACTATGGCAACGGTGCATTTCTCTCTTGCGTCTTTCCTGTATCCTGATCTTTATTAACATGTTATTTTCTAACTTACCTGACACGAGACTTTAGTAACTTCTGCCCATTTCCTTTGTCATCTATTTTCTTTGTCTATTCACTTCCTTCCGTTTGCTAGTTCATCAGGGATCTCTTTTACAGGTGCTGTGACCTTTGACTAACCACAGTCACTTGCAGAGGAAGGTACTGGCATGTGATCCTGTAAAGAGGAGGTAACCATGGTGTAGTGGATTTAGTCACACTTAAGCCAAAGTTCTCTTGGGTGTAAGACAATAATTTCAGTTTAATTTCTAAGTCTTGTCAAAATGGCCTTCTGTCTAAGACCATGGTCTGTGGTTTTCACTGGTTTTTCCCTCAGTGTGGTTGTAGAGACCCCATAGGAGCCCCATGACTGGTTATTGGCCAGGGCTGCAGGGATTTTCTGAAGAGATGTCAAGCTGAGTTTTCCCAGCACATTTAAGAGGACAAACAGGTCATACCTACGCTTCCTCTGCCCCATTTCACACACACATATCTAGGTCTTAGGGAAACCGTCAGATAAAGTGAAGAAAGCAAACCAGGAAGCCCTTGGGTTGGCTTGAGTAGATTGCTAAGGAGGTTAATAATCAGTTGCTCCTAGCTGTTGCCCTAGACGTGTAGACGGCAGGCCCAGATCCCCTGGGGGTCAAAAGCAGCATGTTCTCAGACATCTTTATTGTGCTGGGTTGTTCTGTTGAGTTAGCTTTGGCACAGGGTTTTGTTATATAGCCCAAGCTCAAATGATGCATGCTCCTGTCTCAGTCCCTCATTAGCTAGGACCCATGCTATTGTGCCCAGGAGACTTTCTGGAAATGGCCATGGGGATCTCTCCCTTCACAGTCTCCTTTCTCACAGTGAGTAGCCTTGCCTCCTGTACAGGTGCATCTCCCCTTGAGTCTAGGATGGCCTGATCCCTGCAAGAACTGACAGGATACATGGGGTGACACTGTGCCCGTGTGCAGTGGCCTTCTGAGATGACATGGCTTCTGTTTTTCCCTTGAGATCCAGGAAACTCTGCTGGATAAGGTCAATGGGCGAGCACTGCGCCCCTGCTCCTTAGCAGTGGATCCAGTTTCCACAGAGGTATATGGCGTTCTCTGACTACATTTCAGTGCCAACCCCATCTCTCCCCACAAACAGCCCAAGCCTCCAACCTGCAGAATCACAGGAAATGGCAGCTTGAATCTTAATCGATCGTGTCTGTGATGGTTTGCTATGCCAAGAGAAGCCCCCCATCAGCTCACTTTAGCAGACACACTTAGTGTTAGAGTCCCACAGCACGCTGGTGCCTATACTTCACCTGTTCGGAAGTAGGCCCTGCACCTTTTGAGTCTTAAAGATTTATTTTTATTATTCCTAAATGTGTGTGTGTGTGTGTGTGTGTGTGTGTGTGTGTGTAATCATGGGCTTGTGAATGCAGGTACCTGTGGAGGTCAGAGGTTCAGAACCCCCTGGAGCTGGAGTGACAGGAAGTTGTGAACTTCCTGACACAGGTACTGGCAACTGAGCTTGGGCCCTCTTCAAGGGTAGTGCAGGCCTTAACCACTGAGCCATCTCCCCAGCCCCTGATTCCTAAAGAAATCTTTGATTCCAAAAAGACCAAAAACCTTTTACATAAAGATAGTTCATGATTTATACATGCCTACGCTATTGTAAAAATCTGATTACAAACTTATATACTAAGGAAAAAGAAATCCTAAATTTATGGTAAAAGATCAACATTTCCAGAGCATTAAGTATTAGGAATCTAGTTGGAAAAATTAAAACAGTCTATCCCTCTGTGTGCATCTACACGCATGTACATGCATCTCTCTGCATGTGCACATGAGAATCTATGTGTGAACGCTATGTGTGTATGTGTGCATGCATGTACATTGGCCTCTGTGTACCTATGAATGTGTGTATGTTTATTCATGTATCAGTGATCCCCATAACTCAGTAAGATAATCAGACCCTGGAGGCTACAAAGATATTTTAGTCGATAAAATAAAATAAAGCAAGCAGAAGAACATGAGTTAGAGTCCCAGAACTCATGTAGAAAGCTGGGCATGTTAGCATGTGCTTGTTATCTCAGCAGAGGGATGGAAGGTGCAAGAAGTTCCTGGACTTCATTGGCCAGGCAGCCCCATCAAATCAGCAAGCCCCAGATATCCGTGAGAGACTCTGTCTCAAAAAGGAAGACGTTTAACAAAAATTACTCCTGAGGAATGATTCCTGAGGTCTTTTTACACACAGACACACACACACACACACACACACACCACACACACACCACACACACGCACACACGCACACACGTGCGATGAGGGAGCTGATTTTGGACATAAGACATTACACGTCTTTTTTAAAATATTCATTTATTTATTATGTATAGATCATACAGCTTTCTGCCTCCATGTAGGCCTGAAGGCCAGAAGAGAACCAGATCTCATTATAGATGGTTGTGAGCCACCATGTGGTTGCTGGGAATTGAACTCAGGGCCTCTGGAAGAGCAGACAGTGCTCTTAACCTCTGAGCCATCTCTCCAGCCCCAACAAATGTATTAACAATGCTTTGCTGTTGGTCCCTTGGCTTCTGGTGTGAATTTAATTTTGTCTTGTGGTCAAATATATCAATATTTTCTTTGATAGCTTCATTTCTTCTTGTCAATTTCAGGGCGCCTTTTCTTAATACAAAATATACCTGTGTTTCTTATAGAATTTTGCGATGTTTCTCCCTGTGACCACTCATCCCTACGTGTGATCCATATGAGGTTTGTTTTGGTAGTAGGAAGCTTGTCTTGGTTCTCCCCCAAACATCATTTATAAAATACAGCACCTTTCTCACATACTTTTTGTCCTGAGTCTTCCTGAGGGTACTGGCTCACCCCTAGGCTCTGGTGCCCATCAACGTTGGCTCTCCTGTGCCTCAGCTCACCACTCTGTTCTCTCATGCTGCGGTTGGCTGATGGACAGAAGGTCTTCTCTTAGCTCCCCTTGACCAACATTTCCCTCTTTAGCCATCATAACCTTTGAACATTTCCAGGTGAGTTTCAGACCATTATATCAAGTTACCATCTATCTTTACCTGTCACCTCCACCCCCACCCAACATTTGGGGGATGCAGAAAGACAGACGTCAGCACCTTGCTAACCTGAACTCTCCTACATAACAGCAAAGTATCCTTGCATTTATTCAGGTGCTCTGCCAGCTGATGGCTATTCCTCATTGACGATTAAGTATACCTCTAGACATTTGAAAATGTCATTGGTCATCAAAAAGACCATACAATACAAACATCTTGACATTTCTTGCTTGTTGAAATAGACATAGCACCCCTGTGAGCGCGCGCAGTATCCCCACTTGGCAAGATGACTTTGGTCCCTTCCCAATGTCTAAACTTATCGCATGTAACTTGTAATGAGTTATTTCACCTAAGCACCTCGCTATAATTGAACTTGACAGCCTGAGTGCCTCCAACCTTGTCGTGAACATGTTGTGCCTTGCACTGAAACGTCTGCCTGTAGAATCAGGCTGACTCTGGAATAGGCTGCAATACTTGAAAATTTGTTGCTCCCAAAGAGAATCCTCACAGTCCTTTGATGGAGTTAAGGAGCTTATAATCTGGAGGCAAATATAAAGACAAAACCCTCTCCATTTACATATTAGTGTTGGGTGGGGACCACAAGTGTGCTCAGGTTCAATCGTGTTTAGTAAATCAAAGTGTTTCGAAAAGATTAGTTGATGTATATCAGGTATTTGCCAGGGACAGCTCTGTACGCCTCAACACCAAAGGGAGAATGCTGATGAGTACATTGGGAAAGAAGCCAAAACTTTGTAAATCCTATGTATCACAAACGCTCCTTTAGCACTATTTTTTTTTAAAGAGGCATGTTAATAAGACTAATTCTAGTTAAGTGCCAGAGCACAACTTAAAATACAAGGCTGTAGGGAATCCTGGTCACAGACATGGGGGGAGAGGACACTATACCCTGCCTAGCTTTTCTAGAGTTCCGGTTATCTAGATCAGTCTGAAAGGGAGTTTCAGTTATCCAGGTCAGTCTGAAGGGTGATCAAGCACACCCTGCTGGAGATGGTAGGATGACTTTAGTACAGGGAATCCAGTATTTTGTGGAAGGTGATAAAATCTTCAAGCCATTTCAATATCTACAAGATTTTGAGCAGGGGAATAGTAAGGATCAAAAGATAAGGGGAAATGTCCTCCAAGTTCTTTATAAACACAACCCGGCATTCTTTAATGTTTGCCTGGATGCTGTTTCACTGAGACTTTAACAGGGACCTTTCTGGGCAGAGCCATCTTGGAAGTTTCAACTTCTCTTATATTGACTAGTGGGAGAGACATCTAAAATCAGCACAATCGTCAGTGAAGAACTGGCCACTTTCACCTCTAGTAGATGATATCAGAACATCCATGAGTTTCAGAAACAGACCTGTCCAACAGCTTCCACCACAAAAGTGAAGTGCCAACTTCCATATTTGCTCATTTCTTTATACAGTGAATAGTCTCACATCATATCAATATGATAAGGAACATAGCTCGAAGTATGTCCTAGATGAAGCATTGTGTACTGCAGCCTTACACAACACAAGACTGCTGGAAGGATCACTCCATTCTGGAATGTAAGTCTCACTAGCTATACAGATAGTAGTCACCTCACCATCAAGTCACTAGGACCCACTTTGTTCCAGACAGTGTCATTGTCAGAAAGGTGTCAGTCTTCTATGTGTATTCAACATCGTATGAATTAATTTCAAGCGTACACTTGGGCAGAGTGCCTTGGCAGTAGGCGTGTCCTCTATTTGAGTTGTTTCAGTGAGCTTGTCTGGGTTGAAGATAGAGGAAGGAAATGACCCAGAGCACAGTGAGGGAAGTGTGGCTGATGGAGTTGGTGGAATGGGTTACAATGTAGTAAGTAAGTTCAAGATTCTCTGATCCCATCCCTTTTCCCTGAACAATCACAGCATGGGAAGAAAGGAGTTCTCTTTTCAGGGGAGAGACGAGTACTATTAAAATAATTCCATAAGGATTTCTTTGCCTGTCACTGAGCTTTATCCTTGGTAGTCCATGAGAATTATGATGTCATGATGGCCAGATCCCAAGGATCAGGGTTAAATAGCATCCCATGAATCCTCTTCTGCGTCTCCTCTCAGTGTTTGGAGATAAAAGATCAGCATTCATCTACATCTGTCATTTACCAAATAAGAATTTTCTTTTGTCTGCAAGATCTGAGAAGTCTAATAAATTGCTCCAATATATCACTATATAATTGAAAACCACCTTTGCTATCATAGTTATGAAGAATTAACAGCAAAATAAGTCTGCCTTTATTCTATCTTATCATTCAGCAATCAGACACAACCAGAGAGTCCAGGAAAAGACAAACCCTCAACCCCCACTGCTGGTGTTGAGTGTTGAGTGCTGGAGAACTGACATGTGGACCAAGGACGTGAAGAAAGGACAATGTGTGAAAACAACTCTTTTGTGTAATTCTTAAGACGTGTGTCAATGGAGTTTCAAGGTGACAATTCCCATGTTTACGAGCCATTTATAATTGTACAGGACACTGCTTAGTTGTATGTGGATGGGTGGAAATCAACCTTTCAGGAAGCCCAAAGAATCCCGCTTTTCTCCCACAGAATCCCCTCCATAATAAGAACAGAGGCAGGTCCCTGTCATTGTTCTAGATAATGGATTACCTACACATCCATTTCCAAGCATAATGACACTCTTGCTTATTAAAGACCTCTCAGCTGAAGGGGCAGAATATTATGAACTGGCCGAGCCATTCATTTTCTTGAATATGTTATTCAGTATTTTATGCTAAAGCAGCAATACACCATCCATTTTAGTACAATGATCCTTATGTTCAATAAAATTGAAGTGTCGCATCATAAATCATTAGAGTCATTTATTTTACATTAGACACATTAGCCACTATATTCCATAATCTATTACAATAAGGTGGATTTAAATGTACCCCAAGGAACTGCAGTAATAACTCCAGAACCAAATATAGCAATTTATGGATAAAATATGCTTAACCTAAAACTGCACTAGCTTTTGTGATGGCTGTGAACTCCGAGTGGAATTTAGTGCTGATGGCGACTGAACTCAGCCACACATAGAGCGAGAGGAAGAGGCAAATGACAGACCTGCCTCTAATTTTCTGTTCATTAGCTTTTACGAAGGTACAAGATTAATAATTACAGAATTCATCAGTGAGACACAAACTTTGTAGGACTCACACTCAGCGATAACATCTCCTCAAGACCGTCAATGAACTGTTGGGAAATGTTACCCGGCATCAGCAGTGTCCTGAGACAGCCCCACTCAGAAGAACTCACTAATTCTGACTCTGAGAACCTACTGGAAAGAGCTACCAAGAGGAGGCTTTTGTATCAGATAATATTTTTTAACTTGCTTGTTTTTAAGACAGGGCATTGCTATATAGCTCAGTTTGATTGCTTTGTAGCCCTCTTTGGTTTGGAACCCATGAGCCTCTTGCCTCAGTTTCCCCAGTGTTGGTATACTATAACATACACCAAAGAATTTTTTAGCTCATTTCTAGATTTATAGGATGCTTTCTTCTATTAACAAATAAAATGACAGTGGTAGATTCTTAGAAATCCATAAAGACAATTTGCTTCTATCATCTTCTACATATGTTTTTCCTAGCCCTTTCCCGTTTGATATTTACCTCTTTTTGAAGTGCTTATGTATAAGCAAGAAAGTCATACTCTATTCAGTGTTGTCCCTAGCTTGGCACATTTCCACTTAATCATGGAGAGTTTCTTATTTATAATTATAGGTATATGGTACCTCCATATTGCTGAGGTTTCCAGACAACCCTGCTGGCAATTTTAAGTCTTTGAAAGTCCATCATGAAATAAGACTTGCCTTATTACACTCCCAATAGAAAGACCTTGCTGTTCAGTTATTGAAGAACATGTTTATGTCTGTGCTTAATTTCAGACAGCATGGGTCTGAACTGTCAGTCAAAGTTCTTATTTAGGAAATTAGAGAACAAGTTAAATTTCCCCTTTCAAAGTCATCCATCCATCCATCCATCCATCCATCCATCCATCCATCCAGTCATCTACTCACCATTCTTTTTCATACCCTTCTTCCTTCTCTTATGCTCATCTAATTATCCATTTGTCCAGTCTTTGACCAGTGAATTCATGAGTAACTCAAGCATACTTACTGCCTTCTCCATGCCAGGGCCACTGTGGTAACACAGGGACCAAGATGGGGACCTATTTTTCAACAAGGTATTTTCAGTGTGCTCTATGCCAAATATTGCACTTACAACATTTATAATTCTCAAATACAGTGAGTGTTAAACCATAGCATTTAGTCATGGACCCGCTAAATTCTGACGGAAAGAGAAAAACACTCATGGTCTTGTCTTGTGAGTTAAGGCTTTCCCTGGCCTAAGTTCTTTATTGATACAATGCAGGGTCAAATAAGTGTTTTCTAGGTTTCCTTTTCAGAGTTAAAGTTGGGGGAGAATTGTGTTCATTGTCCTTTTAGTAAAAAAAAAAAAAAAAGGAAGGAAGGAAAGAAAGAAGGAAGGAAGGAAGGAAGGAAGGAAGGAAAGAAGGGAAAACATCTATCCTTGCCACTCCTCCTAAAGCCTACATGCTAGCCTGCTGCTTCCTTTGTCTTTGTTCCTCACTTTTATCAGAAGCCCAGTTCTGCCCCCTCCCCCCCACTGGTCTGTAGTGGAGCCTGAGTTCACACAATCCCTGACCAGCTAAATCTGGTGTTGATTCAGCCTGCAGCCATCCTGTCTAACCTTTCAGCATCAGCACCCAGCACTCCCCTGGTGTACCAGGCTATCTCCCCCCAGGCATCCTTCTTCAGATGAAATAAAGCTTCATTTTCTGTTGCTCACTGTGATCCAATTGGATTACTTAGCTTAAAACATTGAAGGGCACCACTTCGTGCCATTTTTTATACTCTGGCCCTAGTGAGTCTGGATGGTATTTATGCACAGTTGAGGCTTCCCTGCAACACTGCTGCCAGTGTTTGTTTGTTCTGTCAATTATGGGGAAAAATGATACCCCTTATCTCTAGGTAGATAGAGTGGAGTTTATATAAACACACACTAAAGATGGAAAAACAATGGTCCCAGAGTAAACTCTGGGCTCAATCATGCCTCATACACAGGGCTTACTGACAATTGGTGTGCGCATACAAACATACGTGTGTGTGTGTGTGTGTGTGTGTGTGTGTGTGTGTGTGTGTGCAAGAGTCCATTGTGCACACACACCCTACATCTTGAGATCAAGTTTAGACACACGGTAAGACTTCTGAACCTTTAAGGAAATCATGAGATTCTAATCTTAGGAAAACAACCTATTTTCAGTTGATCCAGCTGAAGGGGCCAAACACAGCAGCCAGCCCCAAGTGTGGCCTCCAATGGGGGAGGATGGTGATGCAGATAACCACACACAGAAGCTCATGGTGAGGATAAAGGGATGTAGGAAGAGGTGATCTGAGCCATAGGACTCCCCCTTCCTGTCTTTACATATTTTTAATCAAATCAGGCTGGAGGAAGAAGTAGGTTTAGAAGGAAGGCTAGGGAGGCTCAAGTTTCAAGAGGTTTCAGGACCCCTTTCTGTGAGAGCCCTTTTTTTTTTTCAAGGCCTGGAGAGGAGCTAGCAAATTTGTGGCTACCTGAATGCAACTGAGAAAGGACAGAGTTGTCATTCTAATAGCTAAGGTTCCCTTCTCCACATGCCGACATTCTCTGGCCCATATATGTCCTTCTGAATTATCTGGGACAAGCTGGACTGAGGGGGAAGACTCCCTGTAGTTCCTCACTGTCAGGTTGTAGTTTAAAGCCCGTAGGTATTTGTGTGTAGTCTTAGGCCATTCGCCCTGGTCAGCACAGGAATTCGAAGGCTAATCTGGGGATGAGGGATAACATATCCTCAGAGTCCTGTTAGACACTCAGATTCATCTGGGGGTTAAACAGGACTTTCTCATGTCTTCCCCCTAAAACAAAACACAGGAATTCATACGTGCCCACTGTGCTTCTTTCCCTGAACACTGACTGGGATTATCTTGGTGCTGGAATACTGGTAACAAACTTCAAAATCTTAACACAGCAGCCTCATGCTGCCCTGGGGCCCAGGAATGTTTTCCATTCCAACCAATTTACATAGAAATTAGAACTGCTTCCCAACCACTCCAGTAAACCATAAGTAAGCTATAATCAGGTTATTTAGGAAAGACCGAATCAGATTTCTCTCTTTTCTATAGAAAACTTTTCTCAGAGTTAGAAACAAAGAAATTTCCCATGGAGGCCTCAGTGAGAGAAGATGCACCTAACCCTTGAGAGACTTGAGGTTCCAGGGAGTGGGGAGGTCTGGGAGGGGTTGTGCAGGGGACATCTTCTTGGAGACAGGGTGCATGAGGAATGGGCTGAGGAACTGTGGGAGGGCAGACCTGGAGGAAGGCAATGACTGGACTCTAAAAAAAAAAATAAAAGGAGTAAAACAAACACAAAAGAAAACAACAACAACAAAACATTTTCCAAAACATTAATACATATACTTCACGAGAGCTGACTAGACAAAACATGTTAGAATATCTAGGCAATTATCTCCCATTCTTAAGAAGGCATGCACTTTATAGTTGAACAGGGGAGCAAAAGCCTTCACATTTGTGAGTGTCATAAATTCTGATCGATGGACATATTTAGGACCAGTTGAGCAGAACTGAATAGTGAATTGGATAAGATAGTGTGATTTTTTTTCAGAGAAGCATGGTGGCCTTTACATGGTATGCCTCCTGCACTAGGGGGGGTGCAAGCTGACATATCAGGAGTTCAAAATCATCCTTAGTTGCAGAGAATGTGAGAGCCCACCCCAACAATGACAACAGCAGAAACCACAGCAGCAGCAACGAGATAGAAGGCAGATTTTTATTCAAGGCTTAGTCTGCTGCTGTTTTATTAATATTTTTGTGACACACATATGTTTATTTGATTAAGGCCCTTATCATACTTTCCTGAAGACATTTTCTTTAAATTAATAAAGAAATTATACTAGTAGATTCAAAGTAATAAAACAAATCAAATGAAAATATTCCATTTCAGCATAAATACTGAACATCTCTTTTCCTCTATAGGCTTCTCTATGTCTTTAAAGTGATTCTTTTCTTTTCTTTCCTCAGGTGCATCTTGTAATATTTAGAAATTATAGTGATAATGTTTTGTAACCCCCTAAAAAAGAAACTTCCAGAGGCAAAATTAGAGGAATTATAGAATTACAGTTGACTAGCAAATAGGACTTCGGTTCTTTCAGCTTTGAATTCGTTAATCTTTTGTAGTTTTCCATTTCTAGATACTTTTCAGAGTTTATAAATTATTTAGTTTTCTCTTTCTCCTGAATAAAAAAAATGTTCTTTTGCACTTCTATTTTATTCCCTTTTGCATTTATAAGTTTCTGTTGCTTTTCACACAAGGTTCTAAATGTCATGCCCTGCTAATCTGGTGAACCAGGAGATTGAGAAATGAACTTTATAACGATGAAGCCAAGGAAGGTGTAAATGGACTTAACACAAGGCCCTACACAAGTCAGAAACTCACTGATGCTCTTGGAGGGCTAGAGAGGCAGGAACTCACTGATGCTGTGGGAAGGCTAGAGAGACAGGCCTGGAAACTAGAGACAGTTAAGGACTAGATACATTAGTGGGAGGTACAGAGAGACAGTGGCAGACACAGAGTGACAGAGAGAAGCAGAGACTGGGAGAGTACCATAGAGGATTCCATCTATCTCCCACCTGAGCTCAACTTAAAGTTCACTCGCTCACACTGAGACTATGCAATTGTGTGTTATGAATGGTAGCAGAAGGACACACCTGCCAGGGCCCTGAATGACTCCTACAACATGGATACATAATATATGTATACATGACTACTTCATACTCTAGACTTTATGTCTGAAAGCATACATTTGATGGAATGGGGGACATTTGCTGATACAGGCTAGGAAAAGAAGTGAACCTCGTGCCCATATTATGGAAAGTTCCAAGGCTAAGGCAGGGCTACAAGAGGAACAGTCCCACATCTCCGCATGGTGCTGCTGCCACAAACCCTGTGTTATAGTCTGGATGGGAGCTTGAAGACCGAAGACAAAGTGAATGTACATGTATTAAAGCTCTGCAATGAAACCCAAAGGGTAACCATGGCCTGCGAAACACAGCAGGGAAACAGATGGGGGAGGGGCACGCTTACTGCAGCCATTGTGTTGACAAAGACCAATGGGCTATTTAGTCTCCAAGGTTGTGAGCAAAAGACAGGAATGGGCTATTAGCCCATTGGCTCAGACGTACTTACTGAATAAAAGAAATAATAGAAATGTTGATTTGATGACAGATAGCCTTATGTGTTTTTACCCTTTTATTTATTTACTTAAATTTTGTTTTAGTCTTCTCTTTTACATCACACCCTGGACCACGGTTTACACTCCTTTCAAATATCAGATCTGTTCAATTGCTACATGTCAATGGAAAATTAAAGATATTTTCAAAAAAAAGATTGGAGTTTTGGGAAATAGCTATCAAAAAGCCAGTATGGTGCTTTTAAAGGTGACCTTAATTTTTAGAAAGGCAATCAGCTAAGCTAAAATCTTCTCTTTCCACTTTTAGAAATGAATACACTAATTTTTCTTCTAAGTCTCATTCTACCCCTTCTCCTTGGCATCTCCAAATGGCTGCCTCGTGCAACAGGTACTTTTAATTGCTAATTTGGCACAGTCTAGAATCATCTGAGAAAAGAATATCCATAAAGGACTGTTTAGATCAGGTTGGCCTGTGAGATGTCTGTGGAGGATTAATCTGCTTAGTTTAACTGAAGTAAGGCATGGCCACCATGGGTGGCACCAATCCCTAGGCAGAGGGTTCTCAACTGTACAGAAAGAATCACAAGTAGAGAGGACATAGAGAGTAAGAGATTGTGCAGTACTCAGTTCTAATAGGATGTTTTTATTAAACCCTTTCCCTCAAATCCCAGGAATCTATGCAGAACAGAAGGCAGAAAGAATATAAGAACCAGATGTTGTAAGTGACTCCAAGTAAACAGTGTACTCCATACACAACTTAGCTGATGTATTTATGAAGTCACAGAAACTGTGTAAATATACACAAGACCATCACAGGTTCACGTACTGAGAAGGGGAAATAGACATGGACTCCCACCCCTAACTAAGAAGCTATTTGCAATTGATACCTATTGGCCTTAGGCACCAGCACACAATACATGGCACTAAATTTTGGGTCAGATTCAGAAGCAAAAATGTCTAGTGGCTACAATTGGAATCAAGGAATTCCATGGTCTAAAGGATTACAGGTTCTAGATAGGTGATAGACATAAGAAACATCTGTCAGAGGAGGAACAGTAACTCTGTTGTAGAAAATACAAGGATAGTGAGACAAATGGACGGGAGAGGGGTGTTGATACTGACTAGTCCTTTGGGCAATTTTAGGAAAATCCACTCATAAATTTTTAACAGTTGGCATGCCAACCAGTCATACCACTTAAAGATGCAGTTAAGGACATGCCAACTTCTAGCATCAGTCAGATAGGCTGGGCTATGCTGTAATAATAAGAAGTTTCACATCTTCATCCTCTACCAAATGAAGGGCTATTTCTCTGTTATGCACCATTGCCATGCTGAGTTAGTGGGGAATTACTATGTCACCTGGGACTCTGTGAAATGGCAGCACCACCAATACTCTGGTCATCCCACTTCGAGAAACAGAGTTCTGTAGGCCAGAACCCAAACGCTTGGCTGGAAATAACAGCAACGAAACACTCAAAGTTCACCACGCACCTGTATCTGCCCCTACCCCAGGGTCAGTCAAGGTCACTACAATCTTCCTGCTCAGAAGAGTCCAGAATGTGTGCAGAGGAGCCTGAAATTTGCAGGAGAGCTTTCTCTCAGCCTGGTCATTGCAGTTTAAGGTAGACAAGACAAATGCCAGGTAGAAGAGCCCTGTGCAAATGCAGCTGGGGAAGACCTCACTCCTTCTCAGACGAGAAAGAACCATACAGGGTTTGAGATTCAGACTCCTTAAAAACATGGCCCAGTCCAAGCAGAAATGGCGGGGCGAAAAAAACAAATTTTTAATATCATCATTAGGAAACACAGGAGGGCTGTTTCCCATATAGTAGCAAAGGACTTTGGTCACTTCAGGCAAAGTCAATGGCTCTAGTAATGTGGATGAATACAGGGTGAATTGGTATTTAGTTTCTGTTGACAGAAATAGAATTTGTTGAAGGATGGAGGTGATAAGAAGCACACTTTGGTAGATTGACACATTGGCTTGTCACTGAGTGTCAGCTGGTAAATTCAGAGAGAATGGATACTAAAGCCCCACTCCCGATCTTAATATCTTAATATGGGAGAGCTGAGGGAGCAATGAGCACGCTGGATTTGAGAGGAAAGGCATTCAGATTGAAGATCAAACCACATTCCGTTACACAAAGTAGAGCCATTCCATCGAAGGGCACCCATACACCTGCATGCCTGTCAGACATGAGGCGCTGTCAAAGAAAGGGGTGTGTGAAGGTCTGACTGTTCCTCAGTAGCAGAAAGAACTGTCATCGAAACCATTAAGACACATGAAGTACACCACAAAAGCAGGAGCGTTCTCAGGGCACTCGGTGGTCAGTGAGTCTGGCATTAGGTTAGCTCATTTCTGACATGTCTCAAGGCTAGAAACTTCACGATTTTGACGTCGTCAGTATTTACCAGCTCTCATTTTTCTGGTTTGAAGTGTAGCAACAGCAGTGTCCTTGGGCACCAGAACACAGGGGACCATTCTAGGGAAACATAATACCACAGGCCAGGGGTCCCTCAATCTGCTTCTTCAAGGGTGTAGGCGGTATTTTCAGCTTTGCTGACCACATGGTCTCTATGGCAACACTTAGTGCTTCTGAGAAATAGTCATCAATAATAAGTCAACTGATGGATAGATTATGGCCCAACAAGACATTCTTTTCAAAAGGAGATATTAGGTAGTGTTGGCTTGTGGAATGTATTTTACTCATCCCCTGCTGTGGACAGGGACATTAATTCAAGCTGATGAAGCTATTATGCAGAAAATCTACACTCTGAGGATCCTCCCTCTTCCACAGTCAGATGCTCAACAAGGATGGACCAGTACTGGGACTGCTCAAGCCTCAGCAAAGATGGCGAAAGCAAGTAGTTCCTGGCTTAGCAAGCAGTGGAGCTACCTTGAACCAAGTACAGAGGCCTGAGCACAAAGCCCATTAAGTACAGAGGGCATTAAGAAGTGTGTGTGCATACATGCATGTGTGTGTACACGTGCATGTGTGTTTATATGTGCGTGAGTGTGAGTGTGTGTATGTATATGTGTGTGTGTATACACCTGCATGTGTGTGTGGGTATGTATGTGTGCACATGCATATGTGTGTGTGTGTGTACACCTGCATGTGTGTGTGGGTATGTATGTGTGCACATGCATATGTGTGTATGTGCAGTGTGTGTATATGAGTAATGGGTATATGTGCATGTATGTGTGAGTGTGTATATGCATGTCTGTATATGTGTGTACCTGTGTGTGTACATGTGCATACATGTGTGTGCATGTGTGTGCATGTGTGAGGGGACATGCATGTGTCTGCATGTGTTGGCATGTATTCACACCTCTCTCTCTCTCTCTCTTTCTCTCTCTCTTTCTCTCTCTCTCTCTCTGTGTGTGCCTGTGCCTCTGTGTGTGTGTGTGTGTGTGTGTGTGTGTGTGTTCTATGGCCAGGATTACAGATCTCAAGGGCAGAGCACACACCCATGTCTGCTCACATCCCCAAGAGTGGAAGTTCAGACAAGACAGGATCAAAGAAACAAATGCCTTTTGATTTGAAATAAGACAAATACTCATCCCACCCAGTACGAGCATGCTTAGTTCATCACCAGGCATTATTACAATGATATGCAAATTGTGCAAAAGGCAGACATCATTCCAACTATGTTTTCATTAAAGATTCAGCTTTTTTCCCTCCAGAATAATAGCAAATGACATGCGAACTTCTTATGAACTATAGGTCATGAAAGGATTTGGTATTGGCATTTTAATCTAAAAAGTCGTGCACCAGAAAAAATCAATATGTTTCAGTTGCAGCCCTCAGATGCAATTTTCCTCATGGAACAGGGTCTTTTTCTTTCCTTCTTTCTTCGTCTTCTTCTGCTAAGTCTTTTTTTTTTTTTTAAGAATGAATAATTCCTGGTTTTTCTATGAAACAAGCTGCTGTATTATAAGGTAATGACATCAATAACGCATTACATGTAAACAGAAAATGAACAAAAAATCATTCAAGGCCCTTTTGAAACTGGAGTCCCTTTCATCAGCCCTATTACAGACTCCATTCACATTATCGGATTGAACCACCCTGCATAACCGAGGTGCTGACAAGTCCTGATTACCAAATAACTCCTGGATCCCTCTCAGGCAGGTTCACCGAGAGGACAGGAATAGCAGGCCTTCCTGGGGGGTGGTTGGCTTGCCGCAGGGGCCCCATCAATGAAACTCAATGTCGTCACTCCCCTGCCCCAAACCCAGGACATTGGGCTTCCTGGCATATAATTGGGTGTTTTCCTCCCAAGCCTCTGCTTGCTTTAGATAACAGTGGTTTACAATGGAGACTGGAGGAGGCCAGGCTGAGGCTCCCAATTCTCCATCCAATCCATAGAGGGCTCAGCTTAGGCTGCCTATGTGGCAGACTGCGTATTTGTCTTATGTCACTCAGGGTGAGACAAGGCCCAGCTATCTAATACGCACTGGTTGGCTCTGGCTCTCTGGCTTCCTGAGTGCTGGGATTGCAGGGGTCAAGCACACTGCCCAAAAGGAGAAAGAGCAAGGGCACTTGGGACAAGAAGAGAACCAGACAGCAAGATCAAATCAAATGCCCCAATGTTTGCAACGACCAACTACTTCCTTTCCTCCCTCAATCCCTGGTCCTGATGCTTTTGATCCTACCGGTTGACCTCTGTTTTCCGGTGGTCTTTGAGTAGAAGCCCAATGTTCTTACTACTTACCATATGAAATCCATTCCCCCACCCCTGTCACCAAGTAGGTGAGAAGGTAGGAGACACTTCAGTTAGAGTTAAAATCAGATAAGCTACTTGCCTGAATGGCCTGCCTAAGGTCTGTAGGCAGGGCTGGCCTTCTAGAGCTGCTCACCCCCAGGCCGGGACCTAGTTCCTCTTCTCAAGTTGCCTAGAGGTTGTGGTCTGTGGTGAGCACAGGGCAACCACCAAGCCAGTCTCAAACTATTCTTTCAACAAGCAAACTGTGGTTTGCCTGCTGGGTGGTAAATCTCCATATGTTTGACAGACCTTCAGTTAGGGAGTGATTAGACTGTGAAAAGAAGTCTCTGATCTTTTAGCTGGGCCTGGGAGCAGTACTTTGGAGACATGTTGGTTTCTTAAATAATGCAGGCTCCGCCTTTTCCCTCTCCTGTTTCCTTAAAAATCTCTCCACCTTTAGCTAAACTCACAATGAGGTACATTAGAAACACAAGAAAACGCTGTGCTGGCATGCTCACCGAGGTGTTTTACATTAACATGTGTTACATGTGTTAATGTAACACATGTGTTAACATGTGTTAGGGTACAGCATATTCTAATATATCCTATTGCCAGCACCAGAGCAGGGCAATGAGGGGGGATGCTTGGGTTCAAACACCAGTGCACCCGTGACTGGTGTGCACATTGTGATACTCCATAACTTCTCTATGCCTCAGTTTCCAAAAAGTGAACTACCTGCAGAGTTTAGTACTTGAGAAAATATGAAAACCTTTAGACAAATCCTTTGAGAAGTAGGATTAGTTATTTTTTTTAATGGGCAAATCTGGTAAAATTTAGATTTCTCCCTCAAAGTTACTAAAGAGCTTTGATGAAAGAGTAACATGATTGCCTGTCCCTTTTAAAGAGATCCCTCTAAGTGCTATTCAGGGTCAGTCCCTGAGGACAACAGAGGTTGCAGAAAATAAATGCAAGCAGCTCTTATGAGAACTCAGTGGAATCACTTGGCACCTCAGAGATGGCAGGTAATGGCTTAATTCTGGCAAATTCAAAGGCACAGCCCATGGGATGTGCAGAAGGAGTAGATGCTGGGAAAGAGCAGAGTCTGAGGGTCTCCTGAGGGTCGGCCAGCTGATGAGAAGGCAGGAAGAGTGGGAGCACAGACAGGTAAGCTATTAACTGCTTTAAGTGTTTACCGCAATGCCTGACACATGGCTATGGGGGGGGGGGGGGGTTGGGGATCAGGAGCAAGTGGAGGACTGTGAGGAGTATGCTAAGCAGAGTGAAAAGCTTAGGCAAATATGTGGAGACGGAAGCATCTTTAGGCACGAGGTGGCCAGCTCAGTAAGTAAAATGAAGTTGGCTTCCTTAGGAAGCCTGTGGTTGGGGACAGAGGAGCCCAGCATGGCCAGGATTTAGGGTATCAAAATACTTGCCAGGTAGTTCTTAAGAGTTGATTGAGAGACTATCTCTTGGCTTCTCGGTTGAGCTTTTGAGAATCTGTGCATTTAAAAGACTTAAATTCAACACTTGTGGATATTTAATTCCCATAGCAGAACTACGTTCTGCATAGGCGTCGTTTATTCCAGCTCTGCATTCCTGGATGGAACGGCCTCTCTCACATTAGCTGCTCAGGGGACAATGCCAGTCCTCTGATAATTCTCCCGCTTGTCCAGTCTAAAGGATGTTCAAGGCGAAAAGCTTTTGGTCTCAGTTTTTGCCTTAAACATAGGAACAGAAACCTTGAATGCGAATGTACCTTGTTTCAAGGACCTGGCTCTCCATTACTTGGCTTCACCTTGGACTCACCTGGGGAGCTGGGAAAGTTAAGAAGCCCAAATGCCTGCAGGGAATCCCTACTTAGTGAATTTGCTAGAGGCTCGGGTGTCAGACTCGATACGTTTTCATGAGCTGTTCTACTGTGCAGGGCTCTAGAGAACCCACACAATCCCTGACCAGGGCTCTGCTGATCTCAGGACATTTTCCTTTCAACGGCAACAGATGTGTAAGGTGTCAAGGCAGACCTGGGGGGATCTAACAGGGTTCTTATGTGTCTGGGCTTTGGGTCAACTCTGTGTTTTTGGAGCAAGTAACACCAGGCACTCCATCCAGCAGTATTCTCTCTCAAAGCCGGGGCTATTCGTAGTCACATCGGGTCACTCGGCCGGCATTCTGTACTTTGCAGTTGAAGAACATATCAAAGGCCAAGTGTGGTGGCGTTCAGTTTTAATCTTTGCATTTGGAGCTGCAGACAGACTTACTTCTGTGAGGTAGAGGCTAAGTTATGTCTAGACAGTGAGGTCCCCAGCAAGAACTACAGTCGAGACCCTGTCTCGAATGGATAAATAAATTGGTTAATTAATTTAAAAGAAAGAAACAAACCTATTTATAAGATGTTAGCATTTGGGAGGCTGAAGGGGGAGGATTGCTACAACCTGGGTGAAGTTAGAGTGACACCGTGAGAACATGTTGTTAGGCACGTTCTAGCTCCACAGAGCTTAATCATAGTTCTGTCCAGTTCTGCTGAGGATCACGGTGAGTTCTTACCATAGCTATGTCCCATGAAGAAGGAAGCCTCAGCTTCCATAGCCACCTACTTCCTTCAGAGGCAGGAGGAAGAGAAGATGACTGTCATGCAGGCAGGGCAGGCTACAGCCTGGCAGTGAGGGCTACTGCTGACCACAACTGACCAGCAGAGATAGGAAGGCACAAAGGCCTGGGAGGACCAGGGTCTTCATTCCCACAGCCACCCCGGATGTGCTGCTGTTATCCACGACTGTCTTCCACCAACTTAACTGACAGACTGAGGGACGCAGGCCAATACCAGCAGCAGAAAGCACTTGAAGAAAGGTACAGGGTGGAGGAACAGGGGGATGGGAGGAGGGAGGAACAGGTGGTGGGGTGGGGGTGAAGAGCAGCCCAAACTAAGTATCTAAGAAAATACTGTCAGGAAATCTGATGATCCTTAAGCCAATTAAAAACCAAAATGGGTAGCAGAGCAAAGGCCCGGGCAACCCTGAAGGACAGTCTTGCAGGGTTTCTTTGCACTCCGGTCAGCATCTCTTGGATTTGTTCATTTGCAACCAGAGAGAAAGCTATAGGAAAAAATTCTTCCACCATGACAGGCAGAAGGGCTGGATTGCTGAGAGCCCCAGAGAGACCCCACTTGGAGGAAAGAGCAAGTGGCCTTCAGGAAACAAATCTAAGAAACAGAGTGAGTCTAGGCCTGCGTTGTTGTGGAGGGTCAGAGCCACTCTGAGGAGAGCTTCCAGCATCTCTTCAAGATTGCTTTGTGGTCCAGCCCCCATAGAAAACCAGAGCATATGGAAAACATTGGGCCAGTGTGCTTGCAAGTGTCATGCTCCCTCCTCTTCCCTCTAGCATCTCTCTCTTTCTATCCACTTCTCTCCCCTTCTCCATTTTCCTCTCCCCACTCTCACACATACACAACATCTTAATGTTCTTACTACAAAGCATATTTAAGGGCTATTTTCACAAACCCTCATTTTTTCATTGGGCACAGTTCAGCTTTAGTGAAGACTTATTTTCTTGATGTTAACTTTTATTTCTTTTATTTCTCTTCCTTTCCTCCCTCCAAGCCTCTCCCACACACCCATCCTTGTTCTCTTTCAATCCCATGTCCTCTCATTTCCATTAATTGTTGTCACACATGTATACTGCAAAGAGCTGGCCCTTTGAGAAAATAAGCAAGATTGCCAGATCTTTGGCCCAAATTAACCAAAAGAAAGGAAGAATTCGAACTAATAGAATCAGAAATAAACAGAGAAAGTTTACAACAGATACCAAAAACTCCAGACTATTATAAGATAATATTTTAATGAACTGCATTCCATTAAGTTGGAAAATCTAAATGAAATGGATGAATTTGCAGATTCAGCCAAATGATCAAAATCAAAACATGTCAACAACCTACACAGACCCATAAGGAATGAGGAAATTGAAATAATGATAATTGAAATAATGAGGAAATTGAATAATGATTCACAACAAAATTAATAATGATTCACAACAAATTCTACAAGACTTTTAAAGATCTTTAGCCAATGCTTCTTAAACAGAGAGAGAGAAACAGAAAATGCACACCCAAGCTCCTTCAATGAAGCTTGAGATTATAATGCTATTACATCATTCTATTTAATCACTCTAATTAATATTAAAAGCAAGAAAAGACACAAAATAGAAAAATAGAAAACTACAGGCCAGTAACTCCTATGAATATAGATTAAACAATGCTCAATCAAATATGTGCAAACAGAATACAGACACATATCATAAAAGAAAAAAAAAAAACACTCACCAGGAGCAAGTTTCTTGATCACTGGAATACAGGGATGGTTCAATGTATAAAAGCCAATAAACATAAAATACCACATAAATGGAGTTAAGGACAAAAATCACATGATCATCTAAATATATTCAAAAATGTGTCTTTGTTTTTTGTTTGCTTTTTTTAGTGCTTTAATATGATGCCTGTAGGATGTGCACCACTATACCAGCCCAGGACTTTTTTCCTTGAGATGTATTTCCGGTATGTTTCGCTCTTTTAAATTACACAATTCAGTCATTTTAAGTGTAGACACAAAGGTTTACATCACCAAGCATTATCTAATTATAAAATATTTTAATCATTCCCAAAGAAACATGATGCCCATTATCAGTGACTTCTTATCCTGCCCCATCTCCAGACTGGCAAGCTAGCTTTCTGCCATCTGATTTCCCTCTGGACACACCATCTAAATGTTCTCGCACTTGGTCTTGCGTGACTGGACCCTCTCCTTTAGGGTTTTTGCATTTAAGTTTATCTGAGTTACAAAATGGACTAGAAGCTTACTTCCTTATGCCTGAGAAATACTCCTTTGTTTACATAAATTACTTGTTGATTTATCAGTTTTGACAATTGGGGCTAATTTATATTTCTATTCTTCCATCAGTGATAGATATAGCTACAAACATTTCCAGTTCAAGTTTAAAGGCAGCTATGTTTCCATTTCCACACAGTTGGGAACGGGATAACTAGCTGTCATGGTTATTTCACACTTCAACCTTTGAGAATGGCCAGACTCTCATCCAACACTGTAGTACCTCTCCTAGCCCTGACAAGGAGGGAGGGCTCCAGTGTTTGCTTTCTCCCATGCTTGCTATACTCTGACTTTGGTATCTCGGAAAAGCTACAACTCAAAGATCAGGATGTGGGGGAGCTCCACTCCAAGCGGAGACAGGTGCTAGTCCTCTCATAAAAGGGCTACAGGCATCTTCCTCCCAGCGAGAACACATCTTTAATCCTTCTACCACAACAGGATTCAGCAACAGGGTCCCATCTTGGACGCAGAGGGCAGCTTACATCACCATCCTCCTCTACTGTAATAAATGTCTGTTCTTTATAAATCACCCAGGTGGAAGGAACCTAGCCAATAAGGATGTGTACAGTGCTTCTGTCCTTCCAGAAGCAGCCTGGCTCCTCCTTTATGACAGTTACAGGGAACTGTGCCTGTTGCCATTCGCAACTACTGTCTTCCTCCTCCAGGGTGATCCTGGGCTACAGGCACTGTGGGGCTTTAATTCTTTGGCACTCTAAGTGACTCAAAGAGCATCAGACTTGGACAGTCATTGTTTTAAAAAAAATTAATGAGATAAAAGAGAACAAGTACTTTCTAATCTTTAATTTCTACAACTGAATCTCTAGATCCTATTGCAGTCTACAGAAGTGCAGTGATCTTTTTTTCTCAATGTCTCTAATCTAACATCTATGATTATAAAGGAGTCCAGGGTCAGTCCATGTATAGTCTTTAGGTAGTGGCTTAGTCCCTGGAAGCTCTGGTTGCTTGGCATTGTTGTTCATAAGGGGTCTCGAGCCCCTTCAAGCTCTTCCAGTTCTTTCTCTGATTCCTACAACGGGGGTCCCGTTCTCAGTTCAGTGGTTTGCTGCTGGCATTCGCCTCTGTATTTGCTGTATTCTGGCTGTGTCTCTCAGGAGCCATCTACATCCGGCTCCTGTCGGCCTGCACTTCTTTGCTTCATCCATCTTGTCTAATTGGATGGCTGTATATGTATGGGCCATATGTGGGGCAGGCTCTGAATGGGTGTTCCTTCTGTGTCTGTTTTAATCTTTGCCTCTCTATTCCTTGCCAAGGGTATTCTTGTTCCCCTTTTAAAGAAGGAGTGAAGCATTCACATTTTGATCATCCGTCTTGAGTTTCATTTGTTCTAGGCATCTAGGGTAATTCAAGCATTTGGGTTAATAGCCACTTATCAATGAGTGCATGCCATGTGTGTTTTTCTGTGATTGGGTTACCTCACTCAGGATGATATTTTCCAGTTCCAACCATTTGCCTACGAATTTCATAAAGTCATTGTTTTTGATAGCTGAGTAATATTCCATTGTGTAGATGTACCACATTTTCTGTATCCATTCCTCTGTTGAAGGGCATCTGGGTTCTTTCCAGCTTCTGGCTATTATAAATAAGACTGCTATGAACATAGTGGAGCATGTGTCTTTTTTATATGTTGGGGCATCTTGTGGGTATATGCCCAAGAGAGGTATAGCTGGATCCTCAGGCAGTTCAATGTCCAATTTTCTGAGGAACCTCCAGACTGATTTCCAGAATGGTTTTACCAGTCTGCAATCCCATCAACAATGAAGGAGTGTTCCTCTTTCTCCACATAAGGAGGCAGATTTTATAAAGAAACAAACTACTTTTAACATCGTGATACAGTAACTGATATTCCCCTGTACCGCTGTTTAATAATAAGAGTCACAGCTTAACTTCGCAACCACGAGGAGTGAGAGCCACCGTCTGAGATGCCACAACAACGAAGCATGACAAGAGAAGACAAACTCATGCTCTACTAGAAGCATAGGGGGTGTCTCCATTCATAAGCCTGAACTTCAGGTAGAAATAGATGACAGTGCGGATGCACTTTTCCCATACTAAAGCTGATACCGTGTGCCTATGTGCCTATGATACCAGCAGGCAGGAGAGGCTACAAAGTGAGTCTCAGGCCACCCTGGACTATAGGCCTAAACCTATCATTAAAAACTTGAAGATCTTCCAGATATGAGTTAGGGAATTTGATGAAGATCTAAGGCAGTTAACGATTCCCAATCACGCCCAATACATGTTAGCTATTGATCACAAAGTGCAAGAGATCTACCCAAAAGAGCACTTCTCATAGTTCCTACACCCGAGCTAACCCTCTGGCTTTGTTAAAAGAACCTTAACGTCACCCGCCAGGTCTGCTTCCATAAGTGCACGTGTTGTCAGCTCTGCTCTGAATGTGAACGAGGAGCATGCTGAACACATTGTGACTGGCGCCATTGGTGTGGGACACAAGAGTCACCACAGTGGTGAACTGTCTATATTTTCTCATTCTTTCCAGGCATTCCAAACCCAATCTATTCCTCAAATGACCTTTATTTGAGTAGATCCCCAGAACGTTCTGGGGACCCTGAATACAACTGAAGAAAGGAGCCCCAACTCTACTTCAGAGTGCATCAAGCGGCGACTGGTGAGCATTATAGACTGCTCTCATCCCCAGGCTGAGAAGTTTGGCCTCCGGAGCCCCTGCAGCATTGCTCAGAAGCAGGAGTTGCACTGAAGTATTGAGGCAGGGAAGGGTGCTGGTTGGAGTCCTGTAATGTTACTGGAATCACCGTGTGGGAATCAGGTAGTGGTCTGATTCACCACAGTGCAAGTCACTGTCTCCAGGTTTGAGTCTCCATGAGGGACACAAAGACATTGTTGAACTAAAGGAATACAGGACTAGCACACTGACCTCCTCCTCACTAGCTTGGAGCGCAGGCTAGATGAAAAGATTTGGTAGCAACTCTTAATAAAATTATATGGGTGTTTACACAGTCCAAGTAGTCCCTGTGTAAGCTGTACAAATAAATACCATTCCCGACTCCAAGCCCCTGCTTTGAAGAAGGAGCATGCACTCAGCTGTCCTTTGTACTATATCATAAAAGAAAAGCCCCTTTCTGCTGAATATCTGAATCACTCCCTGGCAGTTGCTCAAAGTAAACAGAGTAAAAATTAAATATTAATGTTTCTCATATGTCTACACACATCAGCCAAGGCAGTTCTTCATAGCCCTGCCAGGCATTAAAATAAGTCAGGCCACTCCATCATTTAAAAAAAAATCAGTAAAAAGTAAAAAATGCAGAGACAACATCAAAGAAGTTCTGAAGAAACTTTTGGATGCTGATAAACATTCTTTGAATGATTCTTCTTGTCTAATTGGTCCCCTGTGTGACACAACACTGGGGTAGACAGACTCTTGCATAGAGGGCTGAAAAGGGGAAGGGGAATACTTTAAAGTTGGGTATCTGATGTGAAAAAAATTCCCCACGAAGATCTTTTTCCTGTACAAGATTAGCCTGTGCTGATGAATTGGGCTTTTGATAAAAGCTGTTTCAGATTACATGAAAACAAACAGAACACAATTCTTATGAGTTCATATTATATTACACCTCTAAGGAGAAGGCAGGAATGCCTTTGACCAGTTTAAATCCAAACTAAACTGAGAGGATTCCCTAAGCTGGGAAGGCAAAGGGACTTCTGGGCCTGCGGTGCTTGCAGCTCTGCAGCTGGGAGTGGGGGAGAAAGTGTAGGGTTGCTGAATGGCATCAACGCTCCTCCCTTCTTCTCATCTCGGCTTTCAGCACTGGCTCTGGCTGTTTGCTGGTCAGAAAACAGGCCTGAACTCATTTACTTTATCTTTAACCACTTTCAATTAGGGAGAAAGCAGAGTGGCTGTGTGTTAGACACAGCCACTTCACTCCATTCTGCAAGTCATTAATTCACAACTTTCATAAATTCTACTTATATAAAACTTCTAACAGTCCACAACGACCTGATGGAGTTTTAAAGTTTGTTTTACTCTGTCTTTATTTCATGGACCCTAGATGGAGAACAAGGCCTTGATAGGGGACCATCAAGGAACCTTCTTGAACATAGGCTTTAAGGACCACTCACATCATGGCCATGGAGGTACGGCTCCCTGTCTCATGGGGGAACGTCTCCAGAGCATCAAAGAGTGGACACTTCTTGGAGTCATCTTGCCAAGGAGATATCAGACTCACTTAATGTAGTATTGATACAGATGAGAACAAAAATTCTAAAATTACTAGTTAATTATGATGGTCATAAGTTCTCAGGTCAGGTTAGACGGTCATCTTCTACTCCACGAAATTAAATCATGTCATGGTTTGGGTATTGTGATGATCGACTTTAATCGTCAACTTGATGCAACCTAGACTCTCCGAAGAGAATCTCAATTCTGCCTTTGAGAATTTGTGCAGTGGGCTGCCCTGTGGAAACTGTGAGGGATTGTCTTAACCAAGATAATCGATGTGAGGAGACCCAGCCCACTGTGGGTGGCAGGTGTTTTGATTGCCATGAGTTGAGACACTGAGCTGGGCACAAGCGAGTATGCATGCTGCCATTTTTCTTCGATCTTGACCATCATAGTGTGATTAGCTATCAACAGTCTACTTTGACTTTCTCACACTAGTATGGACAATAACCTAGAATTGGGTGTTGAGTACAGTCTTGCTCTTGTAATTTTTTTTGTCCAGATATCTTGTCAATGAAATGAAACCAGGATAGTAATGAAATATCCTACCCTTCTACCCTCACCCCCATGCCCAACTCAAGGTTAAAAATACTTGGTTCCTAGTTGGTGGCACTATTCTGGAAGGCTTTGTAAGTTTTAGAAGGTGGAGCATAGTTAGAGGAAACAGGTCACTGACCCTGGAGACTGTTTTGGTGTGCTTTCTGCTGCTATGATAAGGACTGTGACCAAAAGCAATTTGGAGAGGAAATGACTCTTTGGCTTATACTTCTAGGTCACAATCCATCATGGGGGATGTCAGGACAAGAGCACAGGTAGGAAGTGAAGCCGAAGCCATGGCTTTATTATCCAGGTATGCTCTTCGGTGCAGTGGACAGTGCATTAGGTTTCGTGCTTTATTACAAAGCCAGCATCACCTGGAGCTGGCCACAGCTGAGCCCGCCCACATCCTGATAGACATGGCAACAGGCCAATCTGACTGAGGCAATTCTTCCATTGTGATTCCTTCTTCCCGGGTTACTTTAAGTTGTGTCAGTTTGATAATAAAACCTGAGCATGCAAGTGACCATGGCCATTTGTACCCTGTCACCTGCTTCCTGTTCAATAGCAGGTGAACGCAGTACCGTCTACACATACGTCTACTATGACGTTCAGCTTCCTAATGGATCCAGAAATGTGGAGGTGACTGGCCACGGACTGAGCCCTCTGAAACAGTGTTCAGTCACAGTGATAAAACGAGATAAGAACACATATACACACATGCACCTGCACACACACACACACACACACACGCACACACACACACACACACACACACACACACACACACACACACACACACACGTGTGTGTGTGGAGCATGTACTGCCCTTCTGGGTGAGCAAGACTCTGTGTCTTTTTGGGACCCGCACCAGTCATCAGTCATTCCCTTTGCTTTCGCTCTTCAGTGGCACTTTCATTCCTAAGAACCAACACAATCACAATTGTTTTATTCTTAACTTTATCCCTTCACCTTTGCTTTTTAATTTCCATTTAATACGTTGGTTAAGCTCTAGTCTGTTCAGAGGGCTTTCAGGGAGATTCTTTCCGGGGGCAAGAATGAACTTTCTTTGGGACCCATTCCCCGCTCACCTTCCCTGCTTTATATAGGAGCTAAACACACGAGCCTTGTTGAATAAAGAAGTCCCACAGAGCAAACCATACTCTGAGAATGGAGAATAGCCTTGAAGAATGTGAGATGGAACCATAGCAACTGGGTGGTGGGATTGGCGACGGTAAAGGGAGATATGCTTCTGCCGCAAGTGTGCACAGCCTGGACATCCCGCCCCCTTGGCTGAGATGCAGTGGAGCTGCTGCGTCTCCGCCCACGGTCCTCCAGCAAACAGAGCAGCAACACTCACCCACAGCTCTTCTCTGCCTGTGGACTTTCTGACGGAGTAGCCCCAGCTTTGGGCAATCCTTTCTTTGTCTGGGGTTCTACATAATGTAGGTTGAAAAAAAAATGTTCTGTTGTATGTTGGATAAAAGGCATTCTTCCCACGTCAGCCATACAGCAAACGGTTGAAAACATTACCAGGAGCCTGGTCCGAGTTTTCTAGCATGCGACTATAACGTTTCTGGGCGATTTTGCAAAAATGCTGCCACGGTGACCTCACTCACACTCGGGAACACGGCACACAGAGGCGAGCCGCTGGCTACGCTAGCAAGGAGCTGGGCTGAGTCCATTCGGCACCTTCACCTACATTTTCATTTTGATACATTTTAATAATGACATTACTAAATAGACACAGGTCTGTCTCTCAAGGGCCAGCAAGCTGGGACTTTGAATAACCGAGAGGGCCAATCTCTTCTCTCCATGAGATCTTTATCAACGATAGGGGACAGGGTTGGGAAGTCTCTCCCGCTGACTTTTTATATTCGTCATCACCATCACCACCATCCTCTTCATCACCATCCTCACCCTCAGGGCTTCCGGGGGACCTCTGACACACTACGCTTGGTCTATCTTACATTTGGGGGAACCTTTCAGACCCCAGAGGTATTATCTGTGAATTTTAGCTAAGAGTAAAGTGACCATCCTTAAACAGACCAAGGCCCATTCTTTTTCCTAGGACAGCAGCATGGATTAAAAGGGTGCTCTTGGGTACGGCCATCTTTAAAACAGCCAATGTCTCTCTCCAGTGTTTCTTTGCTGGTGGAGACAGGTGCCCATATCAAAGGGAAGGCAGCTCCTAAAGGGGGTTGACTTCTGAAGACTGGGCTTTTGAGGAGTTAAGGCGGCAAACGGGAAGACATTAATCCACATCTCCCTCCCGGTTTCCATCAGAGAGGAGGCTCCATGGAGCAGTGCGTGTTTACTCTCGATTCACGAGTACTTTTTCATCTCACAATGTCCTTTAAAAAAAGGAAGAAAGAAAAAAAAACCTACAAAGCCTTTGTTTCTATAGCTTCCCTTCGTCTTCTTTCTCTACCTCAAAGGCAGGCAGGCCACACAGCTCTGGTTCCCTCCCTGAGCCATGCTCCTCCTGTTCTTAGTGGCTGACCCTGTCCACTTGGAAGAAGTGCTGAGTGTGCCCCATCTCCCCTTTGTGCTTGAAGGCTTGTGGGGGTGTCCCTCAGGGTGGGGTGCTTGGTGGGGTGAGGGCCAGCTCACCATTAGGTGACCCTTACCTCCCAGCATTTCAGTGAAGAACACCCTGGGATTCTTGTTAATTAGTCAGATTCTCCCACTGGGGAAAGGGCTGACTCTCCTCTCAGCTGTCTCGAAGCAGAGCATCCTCCAAGCTTGGGGGTGGTGAGAGAACCGATTCATCTCTATCAGGGTTTGGAGAGACAATAGAAAAGGAGCCTCCTCCTCCTCTTCCCACACGTTAGAATCAATCTCAAATTAAACTGGCAAAATTTTGAGGAGCGGGAATGAGCAAAACCCCGCGAGGGGTGGGGAGTTAAAGTCCCTGGTTAAAGATTAATATTCCAAGTTTGGGACAAAAGGATGCTCTTTGTGGTTCTGTGCTTGTGCCTCTGAATGTAAACATTGTTCTGAGAGCCGTTTTTTCTCGGCTGGATCTTTAAAGGGTAATAAATTAGCCCGCGGATGGCCATACAAGCTGCTACTAGAAGTGAATGAGAATGTGTCTGAAGAGAAGGCTGACTTTCAATCACACTCTACTGAAAGAATGGTGGGCTTTTCTAAAGAAGCATGTTGTGCCTATTAACCAACTTACAAAAGGGGCCATTTCCTTGATTTATGTTCTGTTGCTATAGCGATCCTGCAGCCTAGACTGGCAGGTGAACCTCCGCTCTAACAACCTCAGAGGCTTCTGTAGTTATTTTCCAAACTGCAGCATGAGCTGGAGAACGTGCAAGCAAGCTGTGAGCACACTAACATCTGCTTCTCGAATTTCCACTTATCTCTCTGAGGTCACGATGAGATATTCAAGAGCAGGTCAAGCATTTTGACACACTTAAAAAAAAAACAAACACAAATACAGATCTCTCTCTTCAGCCATAGTTGCTGGGCTGGGGCAAGAGTAGTCTGTTGCTCAAGGCACTTTACAGAGTATATGCACTGCTGTGTGTCAGGGCTGAGCTAGGCTTTGGGCATACGAGCGGAGCCAGCTTGGCATAGATCTGTGTGTGCTCAGGGCACGCTATTGGGCAGGCAGATTAGGGTCTTTGAATGATCATGCTGCAGGGATCAGAGAGGCAGTTTTGCTCATGTTTCAGGAGGGAAAACAGAAATTCAGAAGGGACATTTGCCTGAGGGTGATATGGGTGATTCCTGGTAGACCAAGCCATCGTCACACGGCTGTACAATGAGCTGTAAGAAACCTGAGGGTCAGAGGTGGGGAGGAGCTGGAGATGCTGGTGATGGCGTAATTTCACATATAATATGAAAGGAAAGCATTACTACTGGGCCATGGTGGGGGTGTGGGCAGGATAAAGGCAGTGAGGATGAGGTAACAGAGAACTGGGCAGACAGGGATCATGTCCTAGAGAGGGGTAAGGCCACCAAGGGGATGCTTGACCCCACAGATAAGACCATATCTCAACAGGAAGTGAATCTTCTTAAGGCAGAGGGAGCGTACCTTGCGACTATACACAGTGTGCTCTGTACTATGGCTGTCCAGCAGTGCTTTATAGTCTGAGGACTCCTAGAAGTACACCATCAATGTGTTAGCAAGCTTGCTTCTTCTAAGGCCCCCTGGGACTATAGATTAGCTTTAGGGTGTCCGTACATAGTCTCACTCCTGTGTAGACCTGCACTCATTTCAGTTTTTAATACAGTTACCATATTGGATTGGACCCTATCCTAACGATCCCTTCTGATCTCATTCTCTAGAAGGTTCTCCTGTATTCAAAATTAAGAGCAGGTGGGGGGCTTTCTGTAGGCCACAGTGTACCCACCGAGCATCCCTACCTTCCAGGGAGGCCAGGGCTTTTTTTTTTTTTCCCAGCTAAGCTTTTTTTCCTTTCAGCCTCCAGGGATTCCTGGTTGAGATTCCCTTCCTCACAGAGCCTTCCGGCCTTTGGTGGAAGAACTATTGATGATATGCTAAAACATGAATCTTCTGGTTTATTTCCAAAGTATTATTTATGGCTCAGACCAGGCCTCTGCAGTGCTTCCAAGAAGCAGAAAGGAATGTCCCAGAGAGGAAAACAATTCCTTGCTTCCTCCCACTCCTTTATTATGCTATAAACATTTGTTAATAGAGCAATTATCTTTTGAGTTGTAAAGCTAAATAAGTACTAGGAAGAAAGGGGTGAGGGGAAAGTGCAATTCCTCAGGCTTAATGAAGTCCAGTGAAATGACTCTGAGTAGATGCCAGATAGGAGGGCAGAGCCCTCTTTGGATGAGGCTTACTTAATAAAGGAGCGCATGCCTTGCTGCTGACCCAAATCTCCTTACGCCCCGGGTTGTCGAAGAATGTAAACAAGTACAAAATAGAACTATGGGCTGACACATTTATCCTGGGCTGCAGAGTAAGTTCAAGGCCAGCCAGGGTGACTTAGACTCTTCTCAGAATAACGAGTGAAAGAGGGTCAGAGACATGGTTCGGGGGTGTGCATCCTTTTCAGACATGCCATGTTGTGACTGCAAGGAGCAGGGAGAGCAGGTGGATGGAACCATTCTGTTGGAGAGCCAGGCATTAGTGTAGCCAGCTTCCCCAAGCAGTTGACAACTGTCTGCTACTGTATTTAATTTGCTTCATACACTCATTTTGTCTTCCAAGACAGAGGTCTTCACTGAGAGCATGTAGTCAAACACACTAAGAAACCTAGTGGAGCTGCTGGAATAGTTGAACACTGGCTCTAAAGCTGGCTTTGTTCCAGACACAGCACACCCAAACGAGCCCTTCTGCTGCTCCACAGGGCTCCGTGCACTGTGACTGTGGAGTATACTGCTTCAGTGGTGGAAGAGAAGTGGACTTCTGCCGTTGGCTTTCAGAATGATTATTCCAGGAGTTAAGCTCATCCCACACAAGCAAGCACCAGGGGCAGGAAGCATCAGAGGAGTCTTGCTCTCCACCTGTTGGAAATGGCCATTGGATGGGGAAGTTGAGACCCAGTGGGGAGGCTAAGGGACAGAAAGGAAGGGTAAAGAACACGTCTCCTCTTTCTGCATCAAGTTTGAGAGCAGACGTCTCAATCTCTGGGCACATGAGAGAAAAACATTGCAGGGTGATGGATTCTCTTTGGTTCTTTATCATTTCTACTGCAAGGAGCTCAGCTGAGGGTCAGGAAGGTTCTCCAGTGGAGAAACTCCAATCATTGACCAAATGGATTCATCCCACACAGACTGGCCTGACTCTCACCCTGGGCTCAATGGGGCTAATGTTGCTGGATCTTAACTTTGACAGACAGCAAAAGCACGGGGACATTTTGTGACAAAGACTCGGATCAAACGAAATTTAACACTCAATGGCGTATGCCCTGTAGCTTGCTCTGTAGTACTTGTGGCTTGAATTTCTGTGACAATTTTGTGTTCGGTTTGATATGTGCTTTTAATATCGAGCTTGTTCTTTTTACCTACATGGACACACGAGACACTTCATTTCTGTTAAGTGTGGATTTCATTTTTTTAAAAAAAGCTACCAGGTTTGTGGAAAATGTGAGAATATCCTTCTCCCCACTCCCACTTTTTAAAGCATGCTAAATTAATTTTTGCGATCCTGAGGTTCCTGTCTAAGCATTTAAGATCTGCTTTTGTCCAGCTGTGGTGACTATGGCTAACAAGTAGAAAAAGAAACAGAGGAGACCACTCCAGGAAAATGCAATCCTTTCTTACGTTTGCTCCTTCCAGGATCTATCTTTTGAAAGATTGAATAGTGGAAACTATGCAATATGCAAGGCAGTGTATTTAACTAGGACACTTTCCAATTTACAAAGGCTTTTCATGCATTTCATCATTTGACAAAGAAGATCCTTTGAATTCTTTGAAATGCATACAAAAGAAGTTGGAATTTGCCAGTGACTCTGGGAGCTGGGGAAGGCTGCCTAACCAGAAGGGAAGTGAGGAGTGTTCTTTGCATGTGGGTCAGCTTCTAAGGATGGGGGCAATTATGAGATGGGCTGTTTGTGCTGCCCTCCTAACGACCTCAGCTCTGGCTTAAGGAAGTACACTGTTTGTTCAAAAGTTTAGCTTCTTTTTCTCATAAGTGGAAACACAGCAAGAGAGGTGACATGGTGCCTGGAAGGCACACAGCCAAAGGGGACAGAACCATGGACAGAGAAAGGAGGGTAAATGTGTTTCTTCTGGAAGGAAGAATGCCCAGGCCATAGCTAATCAGCGCCGTGGGTTAGCCTTGGTTATAGTGACATGCTTTCCAACTGTGTGTGCACATCCACATAGGTATCTGCACATCTGGAAGTGTTTGAATTAGTGTACATGGTCACAAAAACAAACGGCAGCTCTAAGTCACACAGTTAGAAACAAGCTGCCTCTCCAGTTGCATCTAATTATAATCAGGAGGAAGCTCTCTCTCTGTAATACATCTTAGCACTTCTCTGATTCTTCCTTAACGGAGTGAGAACATCACAGGTAATGGGTGGATTCTTATTAAAATGCATTGAAGTAAAAATACAGGCTTAAGACAAGCGTTGAAATGCAGGGGTGCTCACCTCTTAGGAGCTCTTCTCTTTGAGCTTCAACCTACGTCAGAGAAACTGCAGGTACCAACCTACGTGCGTTTCTGGGAATGCTTGAACTTAGCTCATAGGCACCATTGCAACATTCGCATTCATGTGGTGGGCACACACAAACATTTAATCAATTTGGGAAGGGGTGGAGACAACAATTATAAAGATATTCAGAAAGCTCTATGTGATAGGATAAGTGGCAGAAGTTTGAACCGGGGCCTCAGAGAGCAGCTGAGATTTCAGCAGTCAATTTAGTACCATTTTATCAGGAGAAAATGCAGGGGGGGGGGAGAGAAATGTCAGAGGGCCATCGAAACAGTGCTACGAAGAGGCAGCAGAAAGGCAAACAAGAGAATCAGCGAGTAGTTAATAATTATTGATTATTAGTCTATTCTTTTAGTAGGTATGGCGGCTGAGACAGGAGGATGACAAGTTCAATATTTGTCTCGGCTACAGGATGAGATCAAAGGCAGCCTGGGCAGCTTAGACTCTGAGAAAAATAACAAGTGAAGTACAAAACTCAGGGCAGAGTGCCTGCCTCGCATGTCTTGGGTCCTGGATTTCATTTGAAGAGAATAGGAGAGAGAGAGAGAGAGAGAGAGAGAGAGAGAGAGAGAGAGAGAGAGAGAGAGAGAAGGGAGAGAGAGTGTTTTACTGGAGGAGAGGGTAACTAAACGTAATAATGTTTTGTGTATTTTAGTAGGCTAGGAGGCAGTATTTTCAAATACTTATAATACAATGAACCAAAAGAAAGTGGAAGGGGGTAGTTGAGAATGATACTTTAACTAGGACATTACACAATATGAACAACATGTATAAATATTAAAAGACCATAGAAAACTCTAAAAATATGAACAGATTTCATATGTTAATGTAGCAGTCAAAAATAAACTTAATAGTAAAAGAAAGGAGAAAGAGATCAAGATTCATGGTTAACTGGGCTGGGTAGTTATGAGTAGTTAGCTAGTGACTCACACTAATGAGAGAGAAAAAAAGCTTTCAGAGAGAGAGAGAGAGAGAGAGAGAGAGAGAGAGAGAGAGAGAGAGAGAGGGAGAGGGAGAATATGTGTGTGTGTGTGTGTGTGTGTGTGTGTGTGCATATGCATCTGTGTTACTGTGTATGTGTGGGTATATATGTCTGTGTGTTGGTCACACTTGTAAGTGTAACAGCTATAACAGGAAAAGCTTCTCTGAGGGAGGGGTTGCAGCTCTGAAGGGAAGGTTTCCTTGGTGAGTGGGAGTGCTATAGCTTTGAGGGGAAAGGTATCCTGGCAGACAGGAGCTAAGGAATACCACAAAATCACACTAGACAGCAAACCTCATGCAAGAGACTTATTTGGGAGAGACACAAGAGGGCGGCTGCCTCTGCTCCGTGAGAAGCAGCAGGAACTGAGCAGAGACAGGCTTAGATGGGTTGTTTGTTTGTTTGTTTGTTTGTTTGTTTGTTTTGAGGAGGGAGGAGTGTTCTATGGTGGAGATTTATGGAAGAGGGATTGGTGAGATTTCAAATCCTGAGCCTGAAGGGAGCTTAGAGTTCGGTGGGTTTCAGTAAGTTTTCAAACCCAGAGATTTCAAACCTTTTATCCCAAAACACTGATGGAAGGAGGAAAGAAAAAGCCAATCTCATGTCAACTGTCTAATGTGGAGCTTAGCTTCTATAATCTGGATCCTTCCTTTGCCTCTGTCATCCAGGCTGGCCCAGTAAACGCTTCTCTAAACCAGGAGACCTCATTTGTGAGAGGAGATGGTTACTTTGACTCCAGTCCCTTATCTAGCCTGACATGTCACCTGAGAGACACTCTTAAAATGCTGCCCTCTCCAGCCCAGCCCACCCGATCCTCTATACTGTAACAAAGTGTATCCTTTTCAACTATTCTTCTTGAGTGATATCCAATAGTCACAGGTCCTACTAACCCTCATATCCGGTCTCTACATGCATTCCTGTTCGCATCTCTGGTTAATGCAAGCAAGCAGTGAGTTTTCCCTTCAGAGGGCTTGGACAGTGATCAGGTTTCTTTGTCCCCACATCACTCTGCCAACCTAGCTTTGCCAATTCCCACCGTCTCCTTCGCGGGGTTTGCCACAGCCCATCTCCAGCACAGGTCAAGCTCTCCTACCAAACCATTGCTTTACTTAAGAAAGCTCAGCTCAGGATGACTGCTCACGCTACTCAGGTGTGAACACTGAGGTGACAATGTTGACAGTGCACAAGGGCTCCTCAGATGCAGTGCTAAAGCAGGGTGATGGTGTGGATGGAATCATGGTGAATGAACTCTGGGCACCCATCTTACTAGCTGCTCTAGGGACCACTAGTGTATATATCTATTAGTCAAATATGTATATATGTTATATACATATACACCAGTGTATAGATCTACTTGTCAAATATGAGTCCAAGTTTGGTCTGTGCTGTTCCTGGACGTCCCTGAGTGTGCATTTGAATGGTTCTACCAAGCCTCCTGAGGACTTCCTCGATTTTTTGTATGTAGGGATTTACAGGTGCCTGGGAACTTACGTTTTAGAGCACTGCCTAACTAAGTTACCTACTCATGTTGCAAAAGAAAATCACTCAAAGTGTAGTGGCCTAAAACACCATTTATTCTTAAGTCGCCAGGAATCTAGATATGGCTTGGGTAGCCTTCTGGAAGCAGGGTATTGACCCAGCTATGTTCTTCAGAAGGCCTATGGGGAGAGAGTTCATAGTAGACATTACAGCAGTTAATAGTAGATATTTTGAAAGCTGTGTATTTGGAAACACTGGGATTCTCGTGCTAGACTCAAATGCTTAGTTCCTGAATGGGTGTGATCTGTGGTCATTCGATTTTCATGTGGGCTTTTCCAGTAAGGAGAGTGGAATTTACTCATCAAAGCACGTGTGGTGAGACAGGGAATGGAGGAGGAGACAAAGTCACAGTCTGCCGGGATCTCTGCTAGGATGTGGCACCTGTTAGCTTCTGTTATCTCCACCAGCGAGCTGGAAGCAAGGCAGGCTGGGAGAAGGTGACCCAGTCTGACGAACACCAGGAAGTAAAGGTCACTGAGAGCCTTACTTTCTCTACCACAACCACTGAGCCAGGTCTCTGGGACCTACATGCCATTCACAAACCAGAGTAGACATGTCTGTGGGAGCTCTGATGTTGGCATAACCCAGCCCGAGGCCACATCTACACACTCGGGTATCTTACCGAACAGTAATCCATGACTTAAAACTTCTGTTTCTTCATAATGTGTGTAAGAAGGTTTGACTAAGAGATCAAATGGATTCTGTTAGATTAAATATATAGCTACAGCCTCCAGTGAGCACCTCTAAGGTGTCAGACAATACGTGTTAGTGCTGGCAACTGTGTGGCCCCCTGTCAGGCTGACATGGAACTAAAAATATCAAAGAATTTCCACTTGGGGTCAAACCCAAAATACTGAAGGGAATCAGTTCCTATTCTTTGACCTTCAGAGCTTGGGCATGGCAGCCATGCTGAGTTGCTGCCCTCCCTCAGAGCTATGATTGTTTTCCTCAGATCCAGATGTTCTGGAGAGCTGAGGCTACTGCTCTTTTACTCACAGAAGCAAACCTTCCTGGAGTCCGTTTGCTGCTCTACTGTCATCCCTCAGGGAAAAGGTAGAGTGAAGCGAGCAGGGTGCATGACTAGGTGGCTTACACGGAAGCCTAGGGTGACATCAGTGACTATGTGAGTGGTAGGCCGGTCATTCTCACTCTCTGGGATACATGGACATCCCCCAGCCCCTACCTCAGCCTCACACACCTTAGAGAAGTTGAAAATGTAAACACTGCGTCTGCCACCTTGTCCTCCTTGCTTGGAGAAATGGGATCCAAGCTGAAGCCCTCCTTGGAGTCTCTAAGACTGAGGAAGAAAGCCCCATAGGCACTGTAGCTGCTGTACTGCAAAGGTGCTTCTGTGAGGACACCAGCAAGCAGTTCTCAACCACGGAGGTGTCATCCAACCTCGCGTCCAGAAGCGTGCTGTTTCCTCTCACCCACATTTTCTCAGCTCCGACTTCAGAGTGTGAATGCTTGCCAAGAGCCATTATGCTCCAGGCGTTGGCTTAGGCCTTTGGGATTCATGAAGGAACAAAGCCAGATCCAAAGGTAGAGCTCTCACGTTACAGTGCAAGGGAATAAACAAGACCCCTATTGAGTAAATATTTTGTATTTTAAAACTAAAGTGCTACCAGAAAGGCAAGAGCAAAAATATGGGGAGTGGCAAAAGTGCTAGAAGTAACTCAGGGTGCAGCTGGGCACAGGCTCAGCACTCAGGGTGCAACTCAGCAGGGGCGCAGCATTGAGGGTGCAGCCCAGCACCGGCACAGCGCTGAGGATGCAGCCCAGCGTGGGCACAGCGCTGAGGGTGGAGCCCAGCGCGGCGCAGCGCAGAGCTTTCTCAGCCTTTGAGAGGCCCTGCGTTGGATCCTTAGTACCACAGCCAACCAATCAGACAAGGCTGGAAAGGAGAGTCGCAATTATAAATAAGGAAGTGAGTAGAAGGGTCTGAAAGAAAAGGCGGTTGGTCACAGAGTCTGAGGGAAGAACTCTGCAATACTGTACGCAGAGATCAGTCTTTGGAACAAGCTCCCGGGTGGTGGGGCTGAGGAATGGCAGGACCAGGAAAGAGCCCAGCTCTAAAGGCCTGATCTAGAGGCCTGATCTGTATACCTCATCCTCTACCTCGAGTCTCTTACTAATTTTAAACAACTAGAAGGATCTCTCTTCCCCTCCTAAACTGGGTCCGATGCAAAAATTTTGCCCCCGAACTTTGTAGAACTGCATTGAAATCTTTGGTGTTTATACCGACTCCATAGAAAGTTCTTTAAATTTGGTCTTCTAAAGACCCAGAGACTTTGAGCAAAGGTACTTAACACATAACTATCAACAGCAAATGAACACAGCAAAACAGGAGATAGTTCTCTGGGAGGATGCGGATTCCAATACAGTTAAAAGTGTGGGAGATAAAGATCTTCCTTTGTTGAAGTAATACATTTAGTATTCTAATGAAGTAATTATAAAAGTAAGTAATTATTGAAATAACTGCATCAACTCCCAGCCATTAAAATCCCCCTAAACAGATCTGGCACTAAGGCTTGGCTATTAGAAACCTTGGCAACCACCCAACGCCTACAATAGCTTCTAATTAATTGATCTCACCTCTAATCTGCTATTGTTAGCTCAGCACTGATCATTTGTTTGCCCCGTGGATCCTATTGCCCCTTCCTTTTGATTGTATTTGTTACTGTACCCTCTCTATCTCCTTCAATTAAGCACAGGTTAAGTGGTTCACCCGCAAGAGAACAGGAGATAATGGCACCAATCAGAGTAATCTCTTTAATTTGCTAAATGGATTACAGGGAAACCCCAGCCAAAGTGAAGTCATAGCTAGTGGCCTTCATGTGAACTATACACAAAGACTATCTGATTATTAACCCACCATAAGCCAAACTTCACTGTGGAAAGAGCACCCACGAGGTGAGCCAGGGACCCACAGGATTTCCAACAGGAGATGGTTCTCTGAGACTGAAGTCCCCACCACTGGCTCCGTCCCCACCACTGGCTCCATCCCCAGATTTCTCTCAGTTTTCCAGTGCAAGAGGCATCCTCAGCCACTGTAATAGTCAAGATGGTGGATTTATAGTCTCTTAAGGACATGCTTGGGCTGGATTTCATTTTTCTCATTTGGACTATAAATGCAAACTCAGTTTCATGGGCACAGTGGGCTGGCTTTTGCTGACTCTGAGGAAAATGTATATTTAAGAGTAAACAAGTTTGGTGAGTGATCTTCCTTCCCTTTGTGACCTTGCTACTTGCTATTTCCTCCCTTACACACACACACACACACACACACCACATGCACTCACACACATATACACAAACACACATTAACATACACATTCACACACACATACCATACACACATGTATACATACACATACACTCCACATACAGACACAGACACATATACACATAAACCTATACCCACCACACAAATATTTGCATTCACTCAGCCATAAACATTTGTACACGTTCATATATACACACCACACATGTACAGCACACACACACATGCACATGCAGAAACATGCACACGCACACACACGCACACACATGAACACACTGAGCCTTAGGGTGAGGTAGAACACAGGAACACTGTGACTTTGCATGTACTCCTTGATGATCAGTTAAGCAAACAGAACTGGAAAATGGACTATTTTCCAGGTGACTAAATTAGCAGCTAACCGCCATGAGTCAAGTGGAATATTGAAGTGAAAAACAAACCAAGTAAGCTGTGGGACAGTTGAAGTACCTGGACCCCAACTTGAATAACTCTTAGGACTTGATGGAGTCCAGTCTACCTTCCCTTATGCCTTTTTTCTGAAGCAGATCCCAGCCACTCACTAAGAGTTTCCTGACAGTACCAGGAGGACAGGGTATCTTCCCTCCTAAAGATCCAGGGACTCTGAGAGTCTGCACAAACAAGCCTTGCTCAGCTGCCATGGCCTACTGCCATGACTATTCCTCAGTGGCCTAACTCTCCACTTCTTCCTCAGACTTAGCAAAAAAGAAAAAAAGATGCATTCCAGTTTCTTTCTTCCCTTCATATCATTAGGAAGAAACCCATGCCCATAAATCTCATTCTAAATGATCTGCATGTGTTTGCCTTATTGATCTTTTGTTGCACAGGTCTTATCTCTGAACCTCCTGACAGGGGCGAAAGAGAGCCCTCTTGGATCTGTCTGTACCACAACACTATCCTACCAGGGTCTTAACCCGGATGGGACCGACCTACTTTACCTGCTCCCAACACACTTGTGTATAAGCCAGTGGCTCCTTTAGCACTTCTCTCAATCAGGAGTGCTTTATCAGGAGTGCACACATCTGAATTCTCAACTTGGCAAATGCCACATTAATAGCACTGAGCTGCCACTGTGCTCATCCAGGATTGTGTTCGAGAGAATGCGCATACAGGACAAGGGTATCACAGGGAGGAGCGCGTACCTCATTGCTATACAGCCCTCAGAAGGAAGTTGAAACAGCAGGCCCACATTTCAGTATCGGTTTAGTGACTTGGTGAGTCCATGTTCCTGGTTTAAGTAAAGTAGGGGGTCAGCTCTCCATTCTCAACATCATTTTGGGGAACCTATGAGATTGCCATGGAAGAGGTCTAGAGGCAACAGACCCCTGCGTATATAGTCACTGTTGCTATGGACACTGTGTGGGCATAAGAGGCCATGATTGGTATGAGCACATCTCCCCAGGGCAGCCCCAGCTTTTAAGAGTTCTTCTGCTATGATGTGTATCTTGAAGGAATTGACAAAAGCAAGCACGGAAGTAAGAATCAGTACAGAAAAAAGAGCCGTAAGTTTCAGATGCTCCACTGACCCCTAGGTCCTCAGAGCTCCTGGGTCTACCTGCATTAGGGTCTGACTAGCCTGCCAGCACTCTTCTCTGTTCCACCTGCTCACAGGGCCATGCACCTATACCACCCCACATGCTAGAAGGAGAGAACTGACTCCTCTAAGCTATCCTCTGACCTCCATACACTCACTAGAACATGCATGTACCTCCTACAATAAGTAACCAACTGTGATAAAATCAATAATGATGATAAAAATAAAAAAGACAGAAGGACCCCATAGGATGGCCAATTTCTACTTTGCTAAGTAGTTATAACACTAATCCAACCGCTAATGAGCACTGTCTTACACAGTGGCTCACACAGGCTAATCTAGAAAAGGCCATGCATAGTGAGCACCTTTGGAGCTGTGAAGTTAAAGGTGAGAGGCTGTGTCTGGTGGGGGTCTCCTCTGTGTGCCACACTGTAGAGTATGGAAGTTGGAGGGAAATGCAAATCAAAACAACCCTGAGATTTCACCTCACACCAGTCATAATGGCTAAGATAAAAAACTCAGGTGATGGCAGATGCTGGTGAGGATGCAGAGAAAGAGGAACACTCCTCCATTGTTGGTGGGATTGCAGACTGGACAACCTCTCTGGAAATCAGTCTGGAGGTTCCTTGACAGGAGCCGGATGTAGATCGCTCCTGAGAGACACAGCCAGAATACAGCAAATACAGAGGCGAATGCCAGCAGCAATCCACTGAACTGAGAATAGGTCCCCTGTTGAAGGAATCAGAGAAAGAACTGGAAGAGCTTGAAGGGGCTCGAGACCCCAAAAGTACAACAATGCCAAGCAACCAGAGCTTCCAGGGACTAAGCCACTACCTAAAGACTATACATGGACTGACCCTGGACTCTGACCCCATAGGTAGCAATGAATATCCTAGTAAGAGCACCAGTGGAAGGGGAAGCCCTGGGTCCTGCTAAGACTGAACCCCCAGTGAACTAGACTGGTGGGGGGAGGGCGGCAATGGGGGGAGGGTTGGGAGGGGAACACCCATAAGGAAGGGGAGGGGGGAGGGGGATGTTTGCCCGGAAACCGGGAAAGGGAATAACACTCGAAATGTATATAAGAAATACTCAAGTTAATAAAAAAAAAAAAAAAAGAAAATTGGACATTGAACTGCCTGAGGACCCAGCTATACCTCTCTTGGGCATATACCCAAAAGATGCCCCAACATATAAAAAAGACACGTGCTCCACTATGTTCATCGCAGCCTTATTTATAATAGCCAGAAGCTGGAAAGAACCCAGATGCCCTTCAACAGAGGAATGGATACAGAAAATGTGGTACATCTACACAATGGAATATTACTCAGCTATCAAAAACAACGGCTTTATGAAATTCATAGGCAATGGTTGGAACTGGAAAATATCATCCTGAGTGAGCTAACCCAATCACAGAAAGACATACATGGTATGCACTCACTGATAAGTGGCTATTAGCCCAAATGCTTGAATTACCCTAGATGCCTAGAACAAATGAAACTCAAGACAGATGATCAAAATGTGAATGCTTCACTCCTTCTCTAAAAGGGGAACAAGAATACCCTTGGCAGGGAAGAGAGAGGCAAAGATTAAAACAGAGACTGAAGGAACTCCCATTCAGAGCCTGCCCCACATGTGGCCCATACATATACAGCCACCCAATTAGACAAGATGGATGAAGCAAAGAAGTGCAGACCGACAGGGGCCGGATGTAGATGGCTCCTGAGAGACACAGCCAGAATACAGCAAATACAGAGGCGAATGCCAGCAGCAAACCACTGAACTGAGAATAGGACCCCCGTTGAAGGAATCAGAGAAAGAACTAGAAGAGCTTGAAGGGGCTCGAGACCCCATATGTACAACAATGCCAAGCAACCAGAGCTTCCAGGGACTAAGCCACTACCTAACGACTATACATGGACTGACCCTGGACTCTGACCTCATAGGTAGCAATGAATATCCTAGTAAGAGCACCAGTGGAAGGGGAAGCCCTGGGTCCTGCTAAGACTGAACCCCCAGTGAACTAGACTGTTGGGGGGAGGGCGGCAATGGGGGGAGGGTTGGGAGGGGAACACCCATAAGGAAGGGGAGGGGGAGGGGGATGCTTGCCTGGAAACCAAAGAATTATTATTAAGTATTAAATAAATTAAAAAAAAAAAAGAAGGCGTGTACATAGGATAGAGCCAGGGGGGCTGGGCTGCCTTCTATACGGTGAACCGGTGATAGCGATCATGACCCATTGTGAGACTTTGTCCTCATAATCCTTTCATTTGTTACTGGTTCCACCTTTCATCCCTGCTGCAAGTGGGGATTTAAGTCCCCAGAATATGACACTGTGCAGGGGGAGGGGGCACCCATTAATAAAAACACCAGGAAAAGAATGGCACAAAAAAGTCAGGAGACTGGCAGTCTTTGGTGTCATATAAACTTAGTGTCCCGAGCCTTGGCCATTTTACACCAGGCCCCCAAGGGCCTCCTAAGGCCCCTGCACTTTGCAGCCTGCTCCCCAGGAATCATGGTTCTCTGAGCACTGCAGCAATGCCTTCTGTGGACATTCATTTTCATTCTGACTTATAGTGGAGTTTGTGTGGATTTTGCTCAGCTTCTATAATTGAGTAGCTTGCTTTTTGGCTTTCAAGCTGATCTATTATAAAGGGGATTGTGCATATTAGCGGGTGTCATTACAATATTTTAATACATAAATCTCATGTAAGACTCAAATAAGAGTAAGCTTGTTTGTCTCTTCAAATATTTATCATTTCTTCTCAGTGAAAATGTCCCCAGTACTTTCTCTTGGCCTTTGAACACAGTCTGTGTGTCACCTTTTTCTCAATCAGCTGCCTACCAAGTTACACACCACAATTTTCTTCTTGTCTGAATGCTCCCATTGATCTACCTTTCCTCCGCTCTCCTGTCCTCCACCCCCTTAGTTACATTACCACATTCTGCCCTCAACATCTGTGAGGCAAGTTTCCTTCGGTCTCACATATGGGTGAGGTCATGGGATACTTGTCTTTCTGCACCAGGATTATGTCACTTGGCATGATGACAATCTCCAGATCCAGCACTGCAAACAACAGGACTTCATTCTTTGGTGGAACACATTCTATCCCGCACATGTACCACATGTGCTTAAGTACTCCCTGGCTGATGTTCACTTAGACCGCTTCCATGCCTTAGCATGGGGAGAGTCTACACTGAGCCCAGAAAAACAGGTGCTTCTTTATGCACCAATCCCACTACCTTTGGACATATGCTAACCAGGGCAGCATATTTAAACCTGTTGCTCATGACCCCTTTAGCAAACCTCTATCTTAAAAAAAAAAGATTTACATTATAACTCATAGCAATAGCAAGATTGAAGCTATAAAATAGCAACCAAAACAATCTTCTGGTTAGGGTCACCACAACATGAGGAAGTGTATTACAGGGTCCCAGCATTAGGAAAGTTGAGCACGTCTGGGCTAGAGTGATTGATGGATAATGTAGCTGGTAGAGTTTCAGTTTTTGTTGAGGAGCCACTATTCTGATTTCTAGAGCTGTTCTAACCGAAAATCCCACCAGCAGTGTGCACGGCTGCCCATCTGTCCACACCCTCACAGCGGTGCTTTCCATGTATTTGTTGATGGTGACTATTCTTGCTGGGGGAGGGGAAGGCTCTTTGTACTAATGCTGAGTGACTGGAACATTTTTCTGTCAGATCATTGGCTATTTGACTTCTTTTGAACTGTCTATCTTGGTCTACTGCCTATTCCTAGTCAATTTATGTGCTTTTTAGTTTGTTCTGTTTTGCTGAGTATTTTGGGTTCCTTACCTCGTGGAGACATTAGCCCCTTCTCAAGGGCTCACAGGTGGTCTCTGAGTGAATCAGATGATATTGCAGGGCCAAGAGTGTCTGAGACCTCATTTCCAAAGTGACTGCTCACAGACTCATCTGCCTGTCCTTCCCCTGCATAGTGAGCTCAGCTAATCCCTCATCACCTGCAATTTTTCCTCTGCACTCATGCCTAGAAGTTCAAAGCCTTTGTACTGCAAGGGAATGAGTTCACCAACTCCACCACACTGTCCCCAGGGCTGTCCTTCTATTTGGCTCTCCGTGATCATTGCTACTCACCCTGAACACAGGCACAGTGTGTTTTCTTCAGTTGTCAGAGTATCAGAGTATGTGTTCATTCATCTTCCTGATTTCTCATTCACTCTCCCAGTGCTTATCCTCTGGAAGAGACAGCCAGGGTTGGATGGGGGGAGGGGCTTATGTTTCCAGTTAAAGAGATATCTGCCATGACAACTGCAGCCAAAACACACCTTATTCACTATTTGCAGATCATATGATAGCATATTTAAGTGACCCCAAAAGTTCCACCAGAGAACTCCTAAACCTGACAATCAACTTCAGCAAAGTGACTGGATATAAAATTAACTAAAAAAAAACAATAGCCTTCCTCTACTCAAAGGATAAACAGGCTTACAAAGAAATTAGGGAACTAACACCCTTCACAATAGTCACAAATAATATAAAATATCTTGGGGTGACTCTAAGCAAGCAAGTGAAAGATCTGTATGACAAGAATTTCAAGTCTCTGAAGAAAGAAATCTATGAAGAACTCAGAAGATGGAAAGATCTCCCATGCTCATGGATTGGCTGGACTAATATAGTAAAAATGGCCATCTTGCTGAAACCAATCTACAGATTCAATGCAATCCCCATCAAAATTCCCACTCAATTCTTCATAGAGTTAGAAATAGCAATTTGCAAATTCATTTGAAATAACCAAAAACCCAGGATACCAAAAACTATTCCCAACAATAAAAGAACTTCTAGGGAAATCATCATCCCTGAACTCAAGCTGTATCAAAGAGCAATAGTCATAAAAACTGTATGGTATTGGTACAATGACAGGCAGGTAGATCAATGGGATAGAATTGGAGACTCAGAAACAAATCCACACACTTATGGTCACTTGATCTTTGACAAAGAGGCTAAAACCATTCAGTGGGAAAAAGACAGCATTTTCAACAAATGGTGCTGGTTTAATTGGTGGTCAGCATATAGAAGAATGCAAATAGATCCATTCTTATTGCCCTGTACAAAACTCAAGTCCAAGTGGATCAAGAACCTCCACTTGAAACCAGATACACTGAATCTAATAGAAGAGAAAATGGGGAAAAGCCTTGAACACATGAGCACTGGGGAAAACTTCCTGAACAGAACACCAATGGCTTATGCTCTAAGATCAGAAATTGACAAACGGGACCTCATAAAACTACAAAGGTTCTGTAAGGCAAAGGACACTGTCATTAGGACAAAACTGCAACCAACAGATTGGGAAAAGATCTTTACGAATCCTATAGAGGGCTAATATCTAATAAATACAAAGAACTCAAGAAGTTAGACTCCAGAAAACCACATAACCCTATTAAAAATGAGGTACAGACATAAACAAATAGTTCTCAGCTGAGGAATATCAAATGACTGAGAAGCACCTAAAGAAATGTTCAACATCCTTAGTCATCAGGGAAATGCAAATCAAAATGGCCCTGAGATTTTACCTCACAAGAATAGTTAAGATCAAAAACTCAGGTGACAGCAGATGCTGGTGAGGATGTGGAGAAAAAGGAACATTCCTCCATTACTGGTGGAACTGCAAGCTTGTAAAACCATTCTGGAAATCAGTCTATTGGTTCCTCAGAAAATTGGACATAGTACTACCTGAGGGCCCAGCTATACCACTCCTGGACATATACCCCAAAGATGCACCAACATATAACAAGGGCACATGCTCCACTAGCTTCATAAGCAGCCTTATTTATAATTTATAATAGCCAGAAGCTGGAAAGAACCCAGATGTCCTTCAACAGAGGAATGGATACAGAAAGTGTGGTACATTTATATAATGAACTAACTACGCAGCTATTAAAAACAATGACCTCATGAAATTCTTAGGCAAATGGATAGAACTAGAAAATATCATCCTGAGTGAGGTAACCCAGTCACAAAAGCATGTATATAGTATGCACTCACTGATAAGTGGATATTAGCTCAAAAGCTTGGAATACCCAAGATACAATTCACAGACCATGTGAAGCTCAAGAAGAAGGAAGATCAAAATGTGGATGTTTAAGACCTTCTTAGAAGGAGGAGCAAAACACTCACAGAAATAGAGGGTGGGATGGACTTGGGAGGAAGATATGAGGGGGAGGAGAAAGAGGGGGCATGATCAGGTTTGGGAGGAGACTGGGATGATATACAGAGGGTCAGGAATTTGAACAGAAGTATGTAGGTGATGGGGAACAGGGTAGACGCCAGCAAGTCCCAGACGCCAGGAACGCAAGAGTCTTCCTGGACCCACTGGGGATGAGATTAGCTGAAATGCCCAACAAACAGGAGGGAGAACCTGTAGAGACCATATCCAGAGGTTAGGCAAGACCCCCAGTTGGGGGATGGGACCATCCACTCATCTCCAAATTCTTAATCCAGAAGGGCTCCTGTCTAAAGGAAATAGGGACAAAGTCTGGAGCAGAGACTGAAGGAAAGGCCGTCTAGAGACTACCCCACCTGGGGATCCATCCCATATACAAACACCAAACCCAGACACTACTGCAGATGCCAAGAAGTGCTTGCTCACAGGGGCCTGATATAGCTGTCTCTTTACAGGCTTTGCCAGAGTCTGACAAATACAAAGTTGGAGGCTCACAGTCAACCATTGGACTGAGCTCTGGGACCCCAATGGAGGAGTTAGAGAAGGGAGTGAAGGAGCTGAAGGGGTTTGCAACCCCATAGGAGGAACAACAATATCAACCGACCAGTCCCTCCCAGAGCTCCCAGGGACTAAACCACCAACCAAAGAGTACACATGGAGCAATTCTTGGGTCCAGACACATATGTAGCAGAGGGTGGCATTGTCTGGCATCAATAGGAGAAGCCCTTGGTCCTGTGAAAGCTCAATTTCCCCACTGTAGGGGAAAGCCAAGGCTGTGAGGTGGAGTGAGTGGGTAGGAGGGGGAGCACCCTCATAGAAGCAGGGGGATGGGGGAATGGGGGATAAGAGATGGGGGTTCCAAAGGGGAAACTGGGAAAGGGGATAACGTTTGAAATGTAAATACATAAACTATCCAATAAAACATTTAAAAAATTTGGCAGTAAAAAAACTTTAAGATATAAGAGAAAAAAGAAAGACAATCATACTACAAGGTTAAAAAATAGAAGAAAGAAAACACACCCTATAGTTAAGTGTTCTTGGTTCCATGTATGTCATAAGTACATGGTAGAGTAGCGAGCACACACAGTGTGATCTTACGGCACAGTCACTGCTGGCAACCAAGGTACCCTTACCTTCTGTGACTGTGGATGGAGGTTGGCCTGGCTTTGTGCTCCCATTAGTCTGATGCTCATGAAATGCAATGACTTTTAAATGTTCTTCATTCTCTCAAGTCTTTGAGTGGTACAGTAATTGAAAATGACTTTGACTAGTCCCCTAGTTGCTAAGAGAAGAACATTGGAAGGTGAAAGAAATGAAATTTCTTTGTTTCACTCCAGTTTGATTCTTTATATTCCTGTCGTACGGACCCAGCCTATCTGTATTTAGGATTTATGATGCGACTAGACCCGAAGGCTTTTATGCCAGTTGGTTCATAAAACCTAGATTAGGAAACATCACTTCCTAAAATGGAGTTTACAGAGGGGGAAACTGAGCCTTTGACAGGATATATGATTTAGGGATGCCTGGCTTCAAACAAAAATCTAACATATGCCTTTAAACTCGCTATCCTTCCTAGGAAAAGTTAACTCAGCTGGTTCAACGTTTATTATGGGTCTATAATGTGTATGTCACCTAGACTGGACTTGTAGATTCAGTCATAAACAAGATGGGTCTCAGTAGTGCTCACACAGGGCATCTAGGAAAGAGAATAGTAGTTGAACATGTAGTACTCTAAGTATAGCCTGTGATGAAAGCAGCCAAGCAAAGGGATTAAACAAACAAAAACAAAACAAAACAGTTTAAAAAATCAGAGTAGAGGAAGTGGGGACCAACCAAAAACTCAGGGATGACACATGGTTAACTTTCGAGCACTATGGACCAAGGAGAAGGACAGTAGAGACATGCACACACCGGGCCAAGTGTGCACAGGGAAATGTCACTCAAATGCCACTGTGTCAATCTTCCATACAAAAGCCATCCAGCCCAGCATCTTTCTGTGTGTAAGTAGTGGGTGACTGGCTCCTACAATCCTCTTTTGCCCTTCATTGGTTCCCAGGGGACTTCCCCACTCAGCTATTGGGATCATACAAGTGACTTGATTGATTAATGGGACATTAAAAATAGTTACTGTAAGAATGCCTAGCCCAGGGGCTGGGGATTTAGCTCAGTGGTAGAGCGCTTACCTAGGAAGCGCAAGGCCCTGGGTTCGGTCCCCAGCTCCGAAAAAAAGAACCAAAAAAAAAAAAAAAGAATGCCTAGCCCAAGGTGCTATGGGTGTTTTCTTTTGTATCTTAGACATCTGCCACCGCCACTGTAAGAACCTGACGAGATGCCCTGCAGGTTCCAGAGAGAAGCACACAGCAGGGTGAACCAAAGACCAGCCACAAACCTGGGCTAAGAAGCCGAGTTGTCCAACCACACTGTGCTCTGCAAAGCCTCCAGAGCCCAGGCACCCAAAGGAAACAAAAACTGTTGCTGAAAATTATCCAATGTAGGAACTGCTTGCTTACCATAGTATTAGAGCTGATGAGCACAGAATGTCCCTGGGGTACCCCACCTTGTCAGCATAGCTGGAGAAGACACACCCTTCTTATTCCCTTTTCAATGAGCAGGTCCCCCACACTGGGTCCTGCTTGTTTCATCATCCCTTATAGTGAAAATACTGTCATCCACATATCTGTATTATGTTTCTACTCCACTCACAGCTCCTAAGCTAATAGCCTAAGCTCATAACTCCTAAGCTGGGAGAGATAATGTCTCAGGCCAGCCTAGGTCAGAGTCCTGGTTGCAAATGAATAATTCAGGGAGATCAGTACACAGATTCCCTGAACATTAGAATCTGGATCTGAGGGAAGTTCAGATCTAATTGGTCTGGAGCAAAGCCTGGAATTTGAACAGAAGTTACAAGTGGCTTGCTTTACAGAAGGGCTCATGGCCTGTGGCTTAAGAGGAGAGTTGGGATCAGTCTGGTGTAGAAGGGGCTAGAAATATATTGTGCCCCATGCCAGAAGCATCACTTTCACCTGATGCTGAGCTCTTGACCTGTTCCAGTCCAGATAGAGACATAGCATAAAATAATATGTACTGGATTTACAAGAATTATTAAGAACAACTATAATGGATTTTCCATTGGTGACCTTGATATTGGAAAATGCTGAATTGGCCCTCTAAATCTCTATACAAGCCACAGGTAGAAAATATTTAGAGAATCCCACATGTGTAGCCAAATGTGTACCTGCTTTCTCCTGTCACTGCCCCCTAAACTATACAACACAGCAACTATTTGACAGCACATACATCGTACTGGGCAGTATTAGACTGACCAGTACAGTGATGTGTGTGGGAAACAACATGGGTTTATGGGAACACTGAGTTGTTTAATATAAGAGACTGAACCATCCACAGATTGGTGTATCTTTGGAGCTCCTTAGAACCCACTGTTGGAATTATTTCATTTGATTAATTTTTCCCCTCTATTGTGGTACTATAAAATTTTACATTCCATCTGTGTTTGGATAGGTTTCTGGGATTCTATCTATCGAACATCCATATCCCTGGATAATTATCTCTGAGAATATGTTTCCTAGGCATCTGTCCCCTGATATATGTCTCTGGCTAAACATTTATTGGGCATCTTTGGACTGGCGGGTTTCCAAGACCGAGGAAAGGAAGGGCCAATGTGAGAAGCGTCCGGGATGGGTGGCTGCTCCTGGCAGTTCGGTTGACTGAGCTATGGTGGAGGATTGGTGGGAGTGACAGGAATGAGCTCCTGAGGCCTTGGTACTGTGCTCTGAGGCTGAAGCTGCCTCCCTGGGGGGCCTGAAGGGGTCTCTGAAGGAAGACGCTTGGATGCTTGAAGATGGATTAAAAGCAGAGACTGACAGACATAGAGGAAGTGAAATATCTGTAACATTGGAGTCAAGTGCAGGCTGGCAAGCGCTCTCTTATTCTAAGGCCCTTACAGGGTGATTCATGGGCAATGTGAAGCCATAAGCAGTTTCAGTGATGAAGCCTACAAACCAAATGATAGCACATTTCTTTTCTTCGCCTGTGAGCACACTTGCCCCTCCGCCTGCTGTCACAAACATTGTCACCTTGAAGGGCGCGTTCCCATCACTGTCTCTGATGGACCAAGCAGGTGGGCTTCACTTTTAACATCACTTTGAAGCATGGACCCATTAGGAGTCGGAGGTAGGCTCTAATAGTGCCAGCCCACTCCAGCAAGAGACAAGGGGAAGAAACTCAAGTCATTATCAGATTAGAGTGATGTATGTCACTGTCACCATAGTGCCCGTTAGGGTGACTTCACGGATCACGTTTAGAAACTACTGAAGTGGCTACACAAAGAATAAACAGGAGCTGAGGCCAGGTACAGCCTATGTGGATTCACACAGACTTTCATAAATAATCTTGGTTCTGTGTATGAAATTGCCAACTACTGTATCTCTAAACAAGCAGGGATCTGGTTAGGGCTGGTTCAGGACTGTTGGAGGAATACTAGGTGTAAAAGAACAGGCTGTACTGTCAAGAGAGAAAAGGTTTTTCTCCCACGGTTTAGGAAGGAAGACTTGCATTTTCTCAGCTCCTATAGAAGCCGCTAGCTCAGATGGCAAGAGCTTGAAGGCTATAGACAGCCATCCCTCCCAATTGGTAAGCCGCTCAGGTGTGCAGTGGCTTATTCACAGACACATATCTCATCTGTAAGATGGCCGAATCAAGCCTCCATTGTCTGCTTCCTTCCACAGTGCTCAGTCATTCACCAGCTACCTGTAGCTGACCCAAAGGCTCAGACCCTGGGGAGAGGTCTAAGGTGCCAAGGCCAGGCCCCAGAGAGCTGGCTTTCAGCCTCACTGCAGTTCTGGTATATTGGGAAATATCTCATGATTTTGGCTGCACACAAAGCTGTCAGTTTAGCATGTCTGGAGATGGGTTGGGGATTTAGCTCAGTGGTAGAGCGCTTGCCTAGCAAGCGCAAGGCCCTGGGTTCGGTCCCCAGCTCCGGAAAAAAAGAAAAAAAGAAAAAAGGAAGGAAAAAAAAAAGAAAAGCATGTCTGGAGATGGGGCCCAGGCTTCTGCTGGATTAGAAACTTTCTAGATGATTCCTCAATGTCAGTATGGCTTGAATTTGAGGCTTGAATTTGAAATGTTACCTACATGCTTGAATTTTAAGTGTTGGTTTCACACTATTTCGGGGGTCACGGGATGTGGAAGAAGAGGGAGAAGGAGGCCTCTAGGGAAAGGCTTTTGAAAACATCCCCACCCCCCATGGTGTGTCCTGATCTGTCATGGGATGATTATGACCGGATACATGCTCTTCCACCAGCTTAGCTGCTTCTCTATGCTATGACGATGAAATCCTCTGAATCTGCCATCCAAATATATCTTCCCTCTCTCCACTTGCTTCTGTCTGGTGTTTGTCTCAATGATTGACAGGACATGCAAATGTAGATGAGGATTATTGCCCGAGGGAGATGAACCAGGATGATCTAAGAAAGTGTCCCCCTTCCGGAGGATCACCCACTCACAATCCTGATATTGTCCAGGCACGATCATAGGCTTCTGCTCTAGAGAATACAAAAACCCAAACCAAAGTGCATACGTCAGTGAGGTTCAAACACCTTATCGATGTTCTTAGAAGGAGAATATGGACCATCCCAGGTCCTTTCAACAGGTGCCAGCTTTGTTGGTGTAGACTTGGTTCCCTCCTATCACTGAACGACATGTATCACTGTATGACCATATGATCACTGTACAACCACACGATCACTGTATGACCACATGATCACTGTATGACCACATGTATCACTGTAAGACCACATGTATCACTGTAAGACCACGTGATCACTGTAAGACCACCATAGTATAGAGCCCAAGATGAATAAGTCTTTAAAAAGAGTCTGCACAGCTTCGTAAGGACTATAATAATATCAGGTACTACTGATGAAAATTTTTATACATGCGCCTTTTAATATGGTTTCTAAAAGCTACACTGGGTACTCTAATGTAAGATCAGTGAGCAAACAAACAAACCAACGTTTACGTCTGATTTCATTTTAGCCATAGCCATATGTAGTTGGTCACTATTACATTAGATAATCCAAGCAAGAACTCACCAGATAGAAACATAGATAGACTTTTAGACAAAAAAGAGAACTATTTAAATTGTACTTGTTATTCATGGCTCCACTGTTTTTATAAAGTCAAAAACAAAACAAAACAAAAAACCCCAAACAACCACAAACAATAAAAACAATGAGTAGAAAGTGACATTACTGAAGCCAGACATGGGTAACACAATTTTCTAAGTCTTCTTGTGTGCTTTGTTATCTCCTATAAACTAAATCATGGAAGTGAAAAGAAAAATCTTTCCATGGAGGGCTAAAGGTCCACCCTGAGAACGAGGCTCAGGATAGCACCCACTTCCTCGCTCGCTCCCTGACAGACCCTGCAGTCAGGCTGCAAGCACAGTGGACTGGCTGCGGCCCCTACAGACATTTTTCCATGGAAACTCTTCCAAAGAAAGCTAGTTGAATGCCAACATCAACTTTTTTTTTTCTTCCAGAACCACATACAGCACGAATTCTCCCTCTGCTCACTTCCTCCAGTGGAAGGAGCAGTTGCTCTGGGTGGGCCCAGTGTTTCTGAGATGAGATTCTTGGGATATTGGTAAGCTTATTCTGCAGGACATTCTTTCCAATACTTAGTTATTTTTGGTTAGCATTTTATTTTCCATATTGAAAAAAATTCATCCTTTCCTCAGGGAAATGTTGCCGATTCTATCCTGCTATTTTCTCTCACCCTTAAACACTCGACAGTGTGCTTGATCTACACAAATCTACAGAAATTGAGAAAACAACAGTTGCAGGTACAGTCCATCCTTCTTGGTGAAAGTACCCCCTGGACCCATCTCACTCATGTCCGTAGAAGCTAGGTAGACGGGAAGCCCTGATCTCTTTGCCAATACTGACACCATCCTGTATATTTCATGACAAGGTGGGAAGATGATTCATTTACAGGCTGAAAATAGGTCTAGCCAAGGGGGAGTGTGGAACAGGGCAGCACAGGGCAGGTCCCCAGGGCTGGGTTAAAGATCTGACAGCAGGCTGACCACTAGCACCCACATTGCTTCACCTCTCACCTATGTGAGAGGAGTACAGAGAGCTTGACTTCAGGAGAGCAGCACAGAGAGAAGGCTTTCCCAGGTGCAAATTTTCAGCATGGGCTGACATGGCCACTTTCTTCCCAGAAATTTCTGCACATAACCCTTCTTTGTCAGATAGATCTGTAGTAGATTTTCACTAATCTGTATACATTCCTATTGCCTCGGATATGACAAGAGTCTGAAAATGTGTATCTTATTAGGATTGTGTAAAGTAAACATTATGTAGGATTTATGATTTCAGCCACTTTTAGATACGCAAACAGTGGCATTAAGGATAGCCACTCTGCCGTATGATTGTCACGGCAATCCATTTCTAAAGCGTTTCCAACTATTTCCCTTTTCAATCACGTTCAGTCTCCTCCCTACAGATTCCATGACGACCAATCACCTCTCTAGGAGCCTGACCGCTCCAGGTGATTCCTATTACCTGGATCATGGGCTTGTCTTTTTCCTTCTGGCCTAATTCCTCTAATGTCTTCAAGATTCAGCCATCTTGCTTCATGTATAAGAGTTTTATTCCTTCTTTGGGTTGGGTTTAAATATACAATAACATTCTATTATCTAGGTGCTGCACAGCTTGTCGATCCATTCGCCACCTTGATATTCGGCTTGGTCTGTCTCAGAACTCAGAGGAGGAAGCGCCCTGGAGTTGCCTGTGGCACAGTTGGCTATTTATATGTTTTTGTGGTGGACTGTAGATCACAAGTGCTACAAATAAACACAATCACATGGTAGAGCCTGCTTATTCTGGAGCAAAGAGAAAAGTGCCTTTATCCTCAATGTGTGTGCTGTGTAGTGATCTCATCTTTTCCATGCACCAGCCTTTTCGCCTGTGGCAGGGCCACCCCCTCTTCAAAGGGTCAGTGATGCTTGCCAAAGTCTCTTCAACAGGGGAAGGGATTGGAAATCCTGTTTTGATTTGTCCAAAGATTATGAAAGGGGGTTCATGGAATACAAACTCGAGGTTAAGTGTTTTAAATCTTTGGGTTGACTAAAATTCTATTAAACATTATCATCACATATATGTTCCAAGGAATCTGACATCCTAACGATTGAAGATCCACATATGCACGCGCGTGTGGAAATAAAACAATTCTCAAAGTATTTGGCTGTAAAATACCTTTTATTTTACATTGCACGTGTATGTCAACAGTTTTCAATATTATGTTTCCATTGTCATTTCTAGGTCTTATAACTTCTAAATAATGGAAAACATGAGCTTTTAATTTTATGCTAATATAATACATACTGTTATGGCTTTTATTATATATTTAACCAAATATGAGAGTAACTATCTAGCCTGCAGCTCACATGCAATTATCTCCTACCCAGGAAACTCCTGAATTTGAACGAACTGAATGACTCCATTGGAGAGAAATACCTCAGTATGAACAAATTTCTTTCCAAAGGGAGCCTGTTACATTTGCTTCAGAATAAAAAAAAAAAAAAAACCTCCAACAAGGTGAAGTGTAAAGGTTTTAGAGAGATCCCAACCTCCAATCCTTTTCATAAGTTCGGTATTGTCTAAAAGCAAGAGGATACTGAGTCAGTTGATGAACTAAAGACAGATCTAAGAGACAGGTGGGAGGGAGAAGGTTTATATATGGAAAGACTAGGGCAGAATATGGAGGCCTTACTTTAGGGAAGGATGCTGAAGACGGTGGGGGTAGGACTTAGGTCCCTTCCACTGGCGGCCCCTGCCCTCTGGGAGAGTCAACCTGTGAAAAGGATTTTAGGCCTTCCTGAATTAGGATCATTTCCACTGCACTCTAATCACTCTAATGTTGTGAAGCTCATCGCTCAGGAAGTTTCAGTAAACACAGGTACTCCATGTGATAGCCAAGTCCAATTAGCCATTCACCTTCAGGACTTTCTCAAGAGACGCTTGGTGTGACCTGCTGTGAATACCTGAGGACTCCATGAGACTAGAGACAGGGAGTACTTTCATGTGTTTGTTCCTAAGGAGCTTCAGAGAGGAAGTAAGGATTGCAGAGCCTTCCAAACAGATGAAAACACCTTTGTGGCTTATTATGCCCAAGCGGGCAAGAGCCCAACCCTAACACTCCATGCCTCAGACAGCAGGAACTTCCCCTGCTACACGGGGGACTTAAGATCTCAGTATGTTAGTGGCTGGCATTGGTTACGCTACAGCCACAGTTGCTTACTTCAAAGATGTAACCACATGAAACCAAGGTGAAGGACTGAGGAATGCAGGTATACAAGTTCCTGACTTCCTGGACAGATGGTAAAACCCAAAACAGGACATTAAGAAGACTTAGTGTCTAGAGTAACATTTACGACACGCAAAACTCCCAATAAATAATTTAAAATGTGACATCACAAAGAATAAGGGAAAAGGTCCTAACTATCAGATCACCAAGGAACGAGTAAAAAGATGCTCATCACAATCAAAACTTCAAAATGTCAGGAAATAAATATTTTTACTTTAATTTTAGAAAGTACTGACCCTGGAACTGTAAGATAACATGTGAGCAGGGGAGACGGGTGCATTGGTGAAGAGCTTAAGTGCACAGATCTGCATTCAGATCCCCAGAACCCACATAAAGCCACACGCAGCAGCATACAATCAATCAGTGCTCCGACTGTGAAATGGGTGACAGAGGCAGGAGACTGCTCAGAAGGCCATGGCTGGCTAGCCTGGTGTATTTAATGAAGAACAACAAAAAAACCTTGTCTCAAACAATGAAGAAGGGGAGGATTGCCAGCTGAAGTTGTCCTCTGACCTGTACAACGTGTCATGGGATGTGGGTGCCAATATTCATATACACTCAGGCTCAAACTTACACACCCAGACATACTTACACAAATACAAAATTTGTATGTCTTAAGCCATCAAGTTTGCGGACATTTGTTATAGAAACGGTGGGAAACAGAAAGCGGGAAATGCTGGGATTTGCTACGTCAGAGCAATCAGGCAGACATCTACCACTTTGTCAAGCGTGGGTGTCCTCACATCTGCAAAGAACATTTACACTCTTATGGATCCATTCCAGGAAAATAATTAGGTGACTTCTTTTACATTTCCCCCAAGAAGAGAAAAGCCACATATGACCTTTGGGGACCCCATTGTCACTATGCAGCCCCACAGAAATGCAAAAACGTGTCTCAGTCACTTGGGCTGCCTGTCCAAGGCTAAAGTGTTGGCTGAGACACAGAAGCAGTGGCTGACACAGAAGCAGTGGCTGACACTGCAGCAGTTGATCTCCTATGCTCTTCGGGGCCGCACTGTTTAAAGTCACAATGCTGGCAAGTTCAGTGTGAGCCTGCTTGCCGGTGCAAGGTCATCTTGTCATCATGTCCTCAAATGGGAGAGGATAAGGTTCTGGAACTTCCGTGCAAAGACATTAACTCTACATCTGAGAACCCTGTCAGTGTGACCTGGGATTGGGGCGGGACAGAACAATGCTTAAATCTTCACAGAAGTACCTTCTGCTCACAGTGGTCTTGTGGATGGAGTATGGGTTAACGGTAGCTGCTATCAAAGCTATGTTACTAGAGAGTTTCAAATACGTGCATGCATTTCTGAGTTTTAAAAAGCTAAGGATGTTTGCATTGGATCCCACTGAGAGAAAAATAAAGCAAGAGGTGGTGTAAATCTGGCTTCAAAGCAATTTGAAGTTAATCCCACAGAAGTAATTCAGTTAACTCCTTCAAGCTGTCTGAAGTTGCCAACTACAGAAAGTGGGGAGAGTGCCCCCTCTCAGAATCATTACTCTTCTCAATGCGTCCTGCCATTGAGCTCCCCAGGTGAGGAAATAAAAACTTTTCCTAAATGCCCATTGAGTGGAAACCCCTTCCCTTTCTACCTCCAGCCAAGATAAATGAGGGTATTCCTAAAAATTTCCTATACTTCAGGCTTTCCCCTCACTTCCCTACATTAAAGTTTAGTATAAGCTTTAGAAAAACACCAGCATCATCATCTTCTTTTTTTAAGTTGTTTGGGGATAAACAGTTCCACCCTGTAAACACTGGGGCAGCCAGGCTAGCCACAGACACATAGTAGCCCTGTACCCTGCCACTAACTGAGCTGCTGATAGAAGGAAGGAGCTGCTGAAAAACTTATGAATTCTGCTGCTATTGTAGAGAACAGCCTAATATCCCTTGCCCTTGATGGCTTCTATTACATTCTAGGGCCCTAAGAGAAATGGGCTTGTCAGTACAAAATGCCTTAAAGGCCTCTCCCCCTTCCGAACTGTGGAGGGGACACAGAATTGTTGACTGAGAGGAGGTGCTCTCCGTGCCCCCAGAGACAGCATCAAAGGCAGACATTTCGAGCGAGCACAGATTTAACGCTTGTCTTCCTGCCATCTCTCCTCCCTGGCACAATGGCCTTCCCCCCCGGGACTGACTCTCATCAAACTGACAACGCGATCATGGGATGATTCACCATTAGACCCAAGGATTTTCCTGAAGACCAAGGTGGCTTTGAAAGATAATACACGGGCTCATTTCTATGCTTGAAGCCCATAGCTTATGCATCTTAGAAGTTGGCTCTTTGGAAAACCTCAGAAGGAGCCAGCTAATACACTGGGTTCTTTTCTTAAACCCATGTAGCTAAAGGCGATTGGGTTTCATGAGAAACAAATAAAATTTCAAATTAGCTACGATGATCCCCCCCCCCTTTTGTGTAGCTGGGAAAGGAACTGTTTGTGTTGGCAGTGTGTCTGTGTCCATGGTTAACTCAGACTTTCTGTAGACAAAGCTGTCCGACATTGGGCAAGCTTTTGAATCCCAGATGCCTCAGTTTCCATATTCATGAAGTGGCCAACAATAATTATACTTGTATGAGAAATTTGTTGCAGAATTAAATAAATTGGTACATGAAAAGGACTTTGAACGATGCCTGACATGAGACAGTAAATGCTGGCTACAGCAATGCAGAATGTAATGAAGTCATCTGTACACACTGGCTGAAAATGCTCACAAATTACAATCATTAAAATGAATTACAGATTGCTAGTTAATCCCCCCTCTGAGCTTATTCTTGGAGAGATGCTAGGCTATCACTAGCCTTTTTTAAACACTTACCAAAGGCCTATTTGCTCTTAAAACACAGGGTCAAGGATAATGAGATCTTTAGCAACTCAAAGAAGAGACATCCAGACTGACCAACACACAGAAGCTTGGGGCCATCATTGCTTTGTGGGATGATAACGATAGGGACAGGGTTTTACATGAACATGTAAAGGGACATTTATAGTAGATAGACTTACAAGTCTATTCAAGGGTATGTATGTACGTATAATTCCCCAGAAATTAATTAAAAAGAAATTTCCTGTATGTTAGAAAAAAACTTAAGTTCTTAGCAGCTGGCTTCCAAACAGGAAGGTCATCATGAACTCTTGATGTGTCTTTACATGTGAAGGGAGGAAGCAGAAGGATGAGGTGCGGTGATGAGGTGCAATTGAGTCAATGGCCGGCACCTGATCTGAAGGTGACAGGAAGGGCATACATGCTTTTGGGGATAGAGAACCAAAATGAATCACTTTTCAGGCATTAGATTTATAGAAAACAGAACAGGTAAGAGATCAACTTCTGTTTGGAGAAGGTATGGTGGGGAGACTCAGAGTACATAGAAGAGGACAGAAGATAGTCCTGTATCTGAGATTATGATCACGAAGGCATGCACTAGGCTAAATTCAGGTGCATAAGAAGTGTCCTGTTCACTGGCCTCAAGACTAGAGGCTGAGTCATCGTTGAGAGGTGGACGATGAGGGTAACTGACCAGATCCTGCTGCAATATAAATTTTTCATCTAGAAGTCTCCGTGGGGGCTTAGATCCTGAGGGTAGCAGACTTCTTCGTGCTTAGAAGACTTTCTTGGGGAAGAATGGTGAAGGATGAACTTGGCTCGTGAAGAAAGAGTTGAGGCACATAGCCTAGCAGAAGATGGTTCGAGATGGCTTTAGGACAGTGGGAGTCAACAACAAATTTGAGTCACACCAGCCAGTAGACATGAGGGGAAGACAGTTCTCTGATATCTAGTAATGGTTATCAATGAGATGAAATTTCCTCTAACAAAACACACATTGGAAGAAAAGAACAATTGGCTTAGGAGAGGACCGTGTTGTTTGCCTCTGGAAGAGTCTCATAGGGGTATACAGATGCTCTGGGAACCCAGGCTGAGACAATGAGCCAACTGGAGTAAGCAGGCTCTACCATCAGATAGGGGATACTTTTGGTGGTAGACTATTGTATAAGTTGAATAAGATGGGTTCACTGTGCAGCATGCAGAACATGTGGCTATAGTTAAAACTCAGGGGATAATAGCATGTGAGAAAAAGATGGATATGATAAAGGTTAACCGGAAATAAATAGGGAATGATCTAGAGAACCGGAGTATGTGAAATCTCAGAATCCCCAGAGACAGAGTTTCAAGAAAAAGGGAGGGTTATACAGGATCTACACAAGGGCCAGAGAGATCGGAGTTACATGGTGCTGGCTATGGCCAAGGTAATTATCAGGATATTAAAACACAAAAAACTGCACATAAGTGATTTCAGGGAGCACTTCTGAATATTCATCATCCAGAAAGTACAATGATTTGTTTAACATTTATGATTGATCTCCTCCTCCCCCGCACACACTTCGTGGCTTTATTATTTCAGTGCTCACAATGCTATCTGACTCAGAACATGGTCAACCCCATTTTCACGGATGTTAGAGGAGATGTAGAAAACTGAAGAGACATGCTCAAAATTTTCAGGAAGGCTGACAGGGCTAACACTCATGGCCTGTCTTTGACCTCTAAATTCACTGTCTCCGTCCAAGTTCAGTTCTTCTTTACCAAGCCTGAGCCAATGAAGAGGTTCCACATCAGTCCACTCAGGCAGATAAACCAAGTAGAACTAGCAATCGAGCAGCTTGCCCAGGGCCAACCAGCTCCAGTGTAGGCCTAGACCAAAGGCTTGTTGACCTTATGCTGTGCACATCATAACCAGTTGATGGAAGCATGACTGTGACCCAGCAGAGAATGCTGCAGATGACCTCTTCCATGAGGGACAGGAAGGATCCCTTTCTGTCTGTAGATAGGTGACGTCTGCTACTAGGCTGGAAATGAGTTACTGTTTGCAAACTCAGTATAACAAAAGACTGGTAACAGTGGCAGTAAGACAACAATTGTAACACACAATAGTACAGTATTCAAAACTTTAGAAAAATAATCTTGCTTAGTTCTTGTTAGTTTTCTAGCCTGGACATATCCCTTGCATTTCTGAAATGGAAGCCTAGTGGGCATCCATTTCTCCTGAATTGGGGAAGACTCTATTTGGCCCTTTGAGGGTTAACATTCTAGTTCACTAACATGGCAGGTAGAGGAATCTTGATCAGCTGACCTGCTTCACGTCTGTTACCATAGTTGACTAAGACAATTCAGACAGTTGTCTTAATTAGACTTTATTGGCTTGAGACAGACCACAGGGGTTCCTAGAGCATGTGGCTGTGTGCTCCTTATTCTACACAAATGCTCTGCTCTCTTCAGCCAGCAAAGCAGGCACAGTCGGTCTTCCAGTTGGGAGCAGAGGAGCTCAGTTGGGGGCCCCTGTTCCAGGACAGGCTGACCATGGAATATCAGAGGCTGATGTCAGAGCAGTCGGTACAAACAACAAGCAAAGCTGAAGTTGGGCTGGGCCTTTTGCCCAAGAAAACCAGCCACACATGAACTCACACTGTGGGGGAAGGAGAAAAGGGGAAAGCGCTTCAAAAAGACAAACAAAGGAAGGGAGGAGGGGGAAGTCTGGCTCCATATGGATGACGCCACCCATGAGCATCTGAGACACAAAAGCCTCTTGGTGTGGCCCAAGAATGGGGTTCTGCTCTCTGGAGAGAGGGAGCTCTGCTTCCACAAAGAGAAGATGGCTTGGGTTCCTGCACACAACAAAGTGGGCTGGTTATAGGCACAAATCCCCTTGCATTTATTTGGACATATGCAAGTCAATTCAGAGCCTGTGCTAACTACCATGGCCAGCAAATCTCAAACCTTACTGGCTTTTACACTGGTGCCCCTATGTTGGGGCAGTGCTGTGCCTGGCAGTCACTTGGGAGTTGAGGCTGAAAGGACTGGTAGCCTGAAATATGGAGCTCATAAGCTTGCTATGGATATAGGAAGTGTGGAGGATGAGTGCAGGAGACTTCCCCAGCCCTGGTGATAGATTTCTACTACATCTCCCAATATACATCTCCCTTCTATGGCTCCTCGAACATTAGTCCTTGTGGGACAGAGACAACTGTAATAGTGTCTGACAGAAACTTCATATGTGGAAAGGGAGTACTCCTCACGGATGGGGCTAGCCCTCCCTCCACCAGGGATTTGTGCTTCCTCCCAGCTCATCTGACTGCAGTGGCCCCCTCGGGAACAGCACTCACGCCTGTCATCTGAGGTCATACATGTTGGCATGTTCTGGAACAGAGCTAAGATCACAGTCTCTGCTTCCCTTGCCCATAGATGCTTGTGGCCCTCACACCGCCCTAGAGTACATGATACTACACTATATAAATGTCCTCTTGAGACTGGTTCTCCATTGATGAGACGCACACAAGCAGTTTTCAGTGTGCTAGTTACCTTGTGTATTGGTTATTTTAACAATGTTTTTACTTAATCTTTATACATGCCTATAATGTGTTTGGATCAGGCCCAACCCCCATTCTTTCCCCACCAATTCCTTCCATATCCTTCCCTACAACTTTTCTCCTCTCAACTTTATTCTCTCTCTTTTTCTTTCTCACTCTCTGCCTTGTGTGTGTATGTGTGTGTGTGTGTGTGTGTGTGTGTGTGTGTGCATGAGTGTGAGTGTGTATGATATCTAAGATAGGGGTGGGATTCTGTGAGACCCTCCCCCATCTTGTGCCCCATCTTGTGTAGGTCCATAAGCACTGATTATTCTTAAATTCTTGCTGAATCAGGTCACACAATCATCTCACAACCAGTGAACCAGTGGCTCCCCCGGCATGAGTGTTGCCCTATGCTGCCATGCATTTTCCTATTTCACTCCACAACTCTAAGCGTGAAGCAGTGTGTAAACATTATAGATGAGGAAACGTCCAGCGGCGTCACTGTAACCTGACCAGTGGCTCACTGTGATGATACCACCTTTATTAAAATGCTTTGGAAATTCTCCACTGAAAGCCCTCCTCAGAAACAGTGTTAGGAGAAAGCATGAGGCTAGCGAGTTCAGGGCCTGTGGGGTGAGCCTCCAGTCCAGCGTTGGGAGCTTCTGTTTTCATTCTTGGCACAGACCTTCCAGCTGTTCCTCAACCTGCAGCCTGAGTGCAGAGGCTCTGCCCAGAGCCTGAAGCACTGATCAGAAACCCTTGACTTCCTCATGGAGAAGAGACTGGTATATGGATGAATCATCACAGGGCAAGCAGGTGGATACAGTTGCTATGCCGGAGGAGAGTGCTATGGAATGCAGACACTAAGAAAGCCCATCAGCTTCAGGAGCAAGCATTCATTGTATGCAGCCAGGGAGATGCTCAGAAGCTAGAGTGGGAGAGCAGTATTGCCAAGGCCTAGGGTACAAAACAGGAATTGTAGCCCTGCAGACTGTTACAGGATATTTCATTATTGTACATAGAAAACCTAATCATTAGCAAAATATACAAGCTTAGATTGATATTGTGTTTGTCAGACAGCTAGGTGTATCTCGAAGAGATTCAATTGTATATACCTCTAAAAGCCTGCATAGATAAGAATGCTAAAGAATGGAATGATCATGCTTCTTTTAAGGCAACTTGCTTAGGTGAGGTCCTTTGGTCTTTGCTCTATAACCAGAGACTGAAAGTCTACTGGATAGCTTTGAGCTACATCACTATAAATGTGAAATGTTTCAGACCCTACTGACTTTGTTTGGAGCCCCCTTCTCATACAGATGACATAGTTCAGCCTGCTAAGGGTACAGAGGAGGAGGCAGGGACTTCTTTGTTAAGCAATTGATCTTTGATAGAGCTCACTTTCTCTTTTGGCTTGGAAGAACCATCATGGAAGGAGTTCTGGGTAAGAAATAAGAATTTTCTTTTTAGGCTTGCAGAAACAACAGAGAAGCAGCTTTCAGGACACAGGTAAAACATTATTGTAGGAATGAGAGATAACTATCCTTCTTAGGTTTGGAGGAGTTCAACAGAAAGGTAGACCAGCATGGACAAAAGACACAGGGATGTATAAAGAGCTAGCAGTTTAGTTGTAGGGACAGGCTTATACATAGATATTCTGTACATAGTTAAGAAGTAAAGTTACCTCGCTGAGCTAGCAGGATTTTACTTCCCTTTATGACTCCTGTGTCTTTATTGGTATATTAGATAATTTAAATGGTTGCACAAATAGAAGAGGTATAAGTGGTCTGAGACGATTAATTGGAAAGGAAGGTCCAGCCCAGGAAGGCTGTGAAATAGAGGCAGACAAAGGAGGGCTGGCCTGGGAAGAGATGGACTGAATCAGCTACAGCATGTGGAAGAAGGAGACGGGCCCTTTGTTTAAGCTATCTATCAGCTCAAATCCCCTAGGCTGATTCTCCCTCTTAGACTGAGAACGGTCACCAATGCTTTTCTGAGACTCTTTCACAAGCTTCCGAATCCTCTCTGGGCCAATTAGGTCATCCCTGGGAGTTTCTCTATGAGAGTTTTCAGATCGTCCATGCTTATTCACCCGTTCTGAATGGAATACTCTCTAGTGGTCAACATTTTTCCTTAAATGTGGTCTGCAGAACACAGCACATGACAAGCGTCATCCACCAGCATGGTCTCTGATCTGCATCCAAGCATCAAATGCAGTTACTGAGCAGACATGCCTTGCAGTTAACCTCCACATATACAGCTGCTCACCTTATTCCCTACGCTACATAGGCGCAGTTTTGTTTTTATTTTAAATTATGAGCACATCATTTTACATTAATCAGTTTACATTTCCTTTGGTAAAGTTGGGTCCATGTTTCCAGGCTGTCACACGCTTTTAGAATTGCCCTGTTAGTTTCACTATGTGCTGGGTATGCTTGTCAACCCTGAAAGCAAAGCCTTCTTCCAGACTCTTCCAATGATGCTTATGAGAACAGACTGAGACAACTCTACAGACTACCGCTCATGACCCCACAAGCACGCCCTGGGGGCTACCTTCCATCTTCTGTCTTGGATATTCTCGTTTTCTCATATTTGACATCTTTCTTTTTTATATATAGGTTCCCCAGAATATACAGTTTGGAGCTAAACAGGCTGAAATTTCCTTTGTGTGCCATGTGCTACACTCACTGTGTAGCAAAGTCTTTAGTTTAGGATCCCCTTTAACTTTCTGAGTGTCTGTAATTTGGGGGGAGCATCATTCCTATCTATTTTGTTTCAAATACTTAAAGACCCAGAAACCATGGTTCAGTGTTGACCATGAGTCCCTTTGAGCATGGTGTTCGGTAAATTCCGCATGGACTTGCAAATAACATGGACTTCCTGGAAGGGATATCCCTCTCTGATCGGCTTCTTGGTTCACTCTCCATGGCTGCACACTCTGCCTTTGTAGCTTTTCTGATATCCCAAGGCCTTATGCTAACGAGAGGGAAGGGCAAACTTAGAAGGGGCTACCTCATGGGGGGAGAGAGAGACAGAGCTGAAAGCAATCCGCCGGTGCCTAGTGTCTATGCTTAAGTCACCTCTTCCAGGTAGGCTAGGTTGTTCTTTCTGTTCTTTGTTTGGGGTTATTTATGTATGTATTTATTTACATTTAGATATCCATGTTTACCTGTATGTCACATGTGTGTGAGTACCTGCAGAAGGCAGAAGAGTATGTTGGATCTTTGGAACTGGAATAATAGGGAGCTGTGAATCCACCTGACATGGCTGCTGGGCATAGAACTCAGGTCCCCTGCAGGAGCAACAAAGTGTTCTTCAACACTGAATTATTGCTCCAGTCCCTGGGTTGTTCTTGAGGACAGGAAAGCGATGCCTCATTTCCAGCAATTGTTATTCTGCTTCTATCACACCGAAATGACAACTACACAACTCATGATATTTCTAAACAGTAACAACACAAGCTGATATTCAAGTGGACACACACTGAAAGGATTGAGCTGTTAGGGAGTTTGTCAGCATGGGACACCATTTCCACCTAAAGTTCCTAAGAAACGTGAAAGAATTTATATAATCTAGCCAGAGGTAGTTGCAAATAAATCAATTTTATAAAGAAAAGTTTATTCATTATTAAGAAACCTAACTGAATATCTAGTTAACCTTACACAAAATAAACATTACAGACATATTTTCACGATAAATGTAAATTAATAAATGCAAATTAATAAGTGTACTCACAAATGTTTTACTTGTAAGAGCTTCTCATTCTGTTTTCTTTGCACAAGTTTTATATCCAGGATAAACAGGTCTGGCCTTGTGTTTTAGCACCTCAATTGTAAGTAAATATTACTATTTTACGTAAACTATTCTAATGTGATGTAAAGTCAGAAACCAGAATCAAAACATACAGGGCTTTTCATCCACCTGATGAGCTCCTTTTGAGAGCCTTATGTGGAAAGTATGAAGTCTCGCTCTCCCGATAAGGTGCTAGCTTTTATTTCCTACTCTTATGGTGTATAATAATTAGAGATTCTGGTTGCCAAGGGTGAAACACTCCTTCGACTTCAAGTTCAATTGTTTTGTGAGTTTGTAATTGTACCTTTTCTGAGGCAAGGCAGAGTGGATATATAAAATGACTCGGAGAAGACAATAACTGAGCCCCATGAAGAATTCATAAGGTTGCTCATAGTGTGAGGGGCACTGTCTCCCTCACAGGGCACCCTCTGATCCCTACTGCTGCTTGCTCTCAGACGTCATATATTCAAGAACCTCCATATCCCCAGACTAAGTGCCCAGGTTGCAGGGTAGTCGCTGAACTCCCTTGACTGTTTATTGCTCAGATGCTATATCTAAGTATTCACCTTGTATTCTCTACACCAGCTAAGCACCCACATCCTAAATAGCAGAGAAAAATCTGTATTTGTCTTAACTACTGTATGCATGAGGGTGGTGGGAATTTTTTTTAGGGAGAACTAACTATCCTTGCTCTGCTTTCTCTGGACAGAAATGGGAAGTCCTCAAATGATGAATTAAATTATAATATGGTCAGCAGATTTGGCCTCTTGGTTAATCCCTTCAGATTAGATAGAAAAGTCTAGGAGGCCAGTGCTTACTGAGAGCGTCCTATGGGACAAGCATTACTGAATGGTTCTTAAAAGTCTATGTCTACTGACTTCAGACATGGTGGACACAGCATGCTTCCTTCAAAGATGATAATATCACATGACTACAAAACACAAGTAATCAAAGACTAGTTTACAAATCTTGACCTTCCTGCCCCTGAAGAGGAAAAGAGAGATTCAGATGTCACTGGCGTAAGAGACATTTGTGAGTCACCATGTTGGTGGCTTCCTCATCAAGGATGGCTGTAGAAACCACTAATAAAAGCACAAGGAAAATGCAGTCCTTCTTTTAGATTCCAGAAGTGAACCAAAAACCCCAAAGCAGAACCAAAAATTAGAAGTGCAGTATCTCCCAGATCCTGAAGTCTGACAATACTCATGTTAGGCAGCACAAAGAACACTAGGAACGAGACAGAAGGGATCACGGAACTTTCCCTCTTCTACTGTTGCTTGCCATCTAGATTCTGGAATGCTAATGTTTGGAGAGCTCTCTGCTTGGCTTAGGTACATTGTAGCAGACATATTAAAACAGGGAGGAAGAGAGTATACTGTTCACTCATCCATGGAGATTGTGTCACTGAATTTATTGCCTGGACTGTAGGAATTGAGAAAAGGCAAGATGAAAGTTGCACATGAATGAGAGAAGACGCAGAAGAAATAGAAACATGTAAGAAGGATCCAAGTGGTATGTGTTGAACTTATAGAGGTGAGACTAAATATAACTGTTCTCTCAGAAAAGAAGAAGGGGATCTCCACTTCCCTCTCTTCTCTCCCCTCCCCATCTCCTACCAAGAGAATTACCAAGTGTGAGCTCGGCAGGACTGCCAAATAGAAGACCAGTACATGGAAATCAACATGACAAAGATAATTCTTGAATAAATTTTTAAAAAGCAACACAATGGAATACAAAGGAACACATTGTTCAATTTGGAAGAAACTTAATAAAATAAATATAAAATTAAAACACAATAAACCCCAAAGGATACAGTAAGATGATATTGAAAAAACATCTCAACACAAACTGGAAGATGGCAGCACAGGTGACGATTGGAAGGCCAACACAAGTAAATTCCCAAATGACACATTGGCTACAACTCTTTTCAAAATCCTAGCTGCTTCCCGTTGTTGTTGCAGAAATTAGCAAGCTAATGCCATAATTTACATATATCTGTGAAGGCCCATAAAGAACCAAAGAAACAATCTTGGATAGGAAAACCAAATTGGAAAATATACAATCTTCACCTTAAAACGCAGAAAGTTGTTGTAATCTGCACAGTATAGTCCTGGCATAAGATGGAGATACAAATAAAAGAAATATAAGTAAACAAGCCCTTACTTTATGGTCAATAGATTCTGGAAGAGACAAGATAATGTAAGATGCCTTATTATGTATTTAATATCTGATACAGAGATAAGTGGATGTTCATATACAAGAAAATAAAATTAGGCCCCATCATATACCATGCACAAATATCAATCCTAACTAATCAGTCTTAAATATAAAATAAAAAAAACTAGAAAAATGTTAGAAGAAAATAGAAGATGTGTGTGTGTGTGTGTGTGTGTGTGTGTATGTGTGTGTGTAAGGGGGCTATGACTTGGGCAATGAATTAGGTTATTACACTGAAATATAACATGAGCAAACTGGATTTTCCTCAAAGCTCTAAGTTTTTGTGTTTGAAATAACATCATTAAGAAAGTAAAAATGGTCCCATTTCCCTGTCTCTAGGATGGTCCAACTGTCCAGACCTCATTCCTCATGGCTACCAGGGCTCTATAGTCACCACACAATGTACCTCAGCCAGGCAGGCTACCAGCACTCTCCTTCTCTACCTCCTTCCATTTATTTATATCACTCACACAAGTCTGACAGATGCTTATCAAGGAGACACCCAACTTCTTAGGCTTGTCTACCTTCCACTAGAACTTGCTAGATTCTTCTCTGAACCCCACCAGAAATGATCTCCAGCCATCCCTATTGACTCAGCTGCCTTACTGAGACCCTCAAGACCAGTCCATTCTATCAGGGAAGACTTCTCACAGGCCCCCTTAGTCAAACTGCCCAATTGTTGGCACCAGACTGTAGGAAAGAGCATAAGACCTGGACAATGGCTGTGTTCTCAAATGCCAGACAAAAAGGAAACCAAGATTCCCAACCCTGCTATGAATTAGCTCTACTCCAAACACTGTAAACACACCTGCTTCAATAGGAAATGTGGCAGGAGCAAGAACAACAACAAAAGAAACAAAAAAGAAAAACAACCAACAAACTAACTTCTGATGAACATAGAAATAAAAACAGCACAACAACCAAAATGCAAGCCAATAGTGATGGCCCCTAATGAAAATGGCATGGGAGACTTTTCAAAATAACACTAACAGTTTTTACTACAGGTAAACAACTCAGTAAGGAAGTCAATAAGATACAGTATGGATTCTTAAAGAAAATCCTAATGGAAACAATGATAGAAATAAAAAACTCAATGAACGTGACTAACACTCTCCTGGATGCTTTACTAACAATGGATATTTTCACATCTCTTTTGGGGATGGAAGACCAAGTAGAGGAATTGGATCGCTGAGAAAAGGTCAACAAGACATTTCTTAAAAATTAAATGGAATGTGGGAGAGTATTTGAGACACCATTTAAAGACCTAAACCCAAAATTCTATTTAACCTAGAAAAAAAAAAGATGTCTGTCCAGTGATAGATAAAAGACCAGAAAATAAATTCTCATGTTATATTTTAGTTAAAGCATTGAAAATGCAGAGCAAACAAAGTGTATTGAAAACTTCAATGGCAAAAATGTCAACTCACTATAAAGGTAGACCTAATAGATCAATATCTGATTACTCGACAGAAACTTTTAAACCCAGAAGATCCTGGAAAGATAACCTCCAAGTTCCTAAGGACAATGAAAAACAGCCCAAACTCTCATGTCCATCAGACTGAAGAAAGAGAACTAAAATGTGGTACATTACACAACTCACGATCACTCAGTTGTGGAGAAAAATGAAATTATGTAATTTGAAGATAAATGAATAGAACTGGAAACAATCCTTCTGAATGAAGTAACCCAGATCCAGAAAGACCAACATTATGTATTTTCCTCCACTTCTGTGTCTTATCTTTGAGTCTTCGAATGTGTGTGTTCTATTGGAACACCCGTAGACATCAGGAAGTTAGTCAGAAAGCATGGGAAAGCTTCAAGGGGCAGGGTGGAATGCAGTGTAATAGATGCTTAAGGGTGGATAAAGGTGCAGAAAGGGTTAAGTGAGGGAAGGCATAGTAGAGCAGGGTGAAGAAGGAAATCAGGGAGAGTTAACTGACACTAAAGACATTTCTAAAATTTCCCAAGCATTACATGGAGACCTACTATTTTAGGAGCTTCCTAAATTATTACACACACACACACACACACACACACACACACACACACACACACACACACAGTTTATATGACGTTACCATATAATGAAAAAAATCCATGTTTTTAGTACATAACACAGGCTAACAAATTAAATAGAATGCATTAGCTCTTCTGGATTGCTGACCAGTGAGGTGTCACAGAGGTGTCATTCATTACAGGCTATTAGCAGTGTCCTTGGTTACACTCCAGAATATGACAGTAAGAACCTGTTGCTGAAGACACCCCATCGTTGAGTCATAAAACATGAACCTGAAGCATCATTTCTACTTGCAGTCTTCGCAATGATGGAAGGTGCTACACATACTGTCAGCAGAAAAGCAAAATTACCAGTCTTGCAAAGGTGTAAACCCCGTGGGCAATGCTGTACCCACTGGTATAAATGTCATTGGAGTATTCAATAACTTTCTGATTAACTACAAAGCCCGTTCTACAATTCAATATTCATACCTGCTACTTACTGTGGCTGGACAGGGTAAAGACCCCAGTGGACAACCTACGATAGTCCACTCTCCTAGTCAGTCTTCATCATAGAAACATCTTTTGCAGTAGATGGCAAGTAACACAAAAACTCGAAACTTGTCCAAGGCAGAGAATGAGACTGAGAAATGTTTAGCCCTAAACAGAACTTCTGTACTACGCACAAACCTTTCCCAAGCCCTAGGGATTATTGCACAAGAGGGAGAAGAAAGACTCAGAGTTAGAGGCTGTGAGTGGTTATAATGAAATTGGGTGTTAAGTCCAGTAAATCCAATTTGTTCTACCCATAGACCCTTGGATACGTGGCCTTCACTGAATGTTGGCCAACCCACCAGGAGTTATACCCTTGAAGTAAACTAGCTCTCAGTTGTAAAATACCATATATAGGTGTACAATAATCTATGCAGTTGTACTATATCCTATTTAGTTGTATTACAGCTCATGAAATTGTATTCTAGCCTCTGCAGCTGTCCGATATTCTAGTGAAGTGTATGGGGAGCTGTACTGTGTCCTATGCAATTGTATTATGTTCTGTATAGTTGAGTAACGTCTTATTCAGTTATATAATATCCTGTGCAGTTGCATTATACTATATTAAGTCACAGTATGTCCTCTATGGTTGTATTATAGTCTACAAGGTCATATTATATACTATGAAAACCTATGCAGTTGTGCTAGATTCTATGCAATTGTACAACATCCTGTGTAGTTTTACTATATCTTTTGCAGTTCTATGATCCTATGAAGTTTTATTATATCCTGTGCAGCTGTACTATACACTATGTAGTTAGGTCTACAATGATTGCACTTGTATTAAACACAACCTACTTTTATTGGTTATTATCGCATGAAAATAATGTATGCTATTTACACAGCACTTGCACTGGTTAATCCTTGTAAATAGTGGAGAAATGAATTCAGCTTTGCAGGAAGATTTGCATGGCTTATAGGGAAGCAACACATCCCCATCATTTCTCGATGGAATCTGAGAATCTCAGGATGGTGATATTTGAAGAGGGTCAGTCTAAGGAGCAGTGTTCACCACATACCAAGGGATGACTCTATCTGGTAAGAGACTTTCATTCAATGTGAACAAAGAACACTTGTAATTCAACAAGAAAATGAATAAACCAGTAAAAAAGTATATCAAATATTTGGAAGGACATTTCTCCCAAGCAAATATCCAAGTGGATAATAAGTACATGAAAAAAGGGCCAAGATCATCAGTCACTATGGAGATGCAAACCAAAACCACATTGGGATGCTACTTTACAAGAACTAGACATAAACATAGACATGGGGAGTAATGAGTGTTGGGGAAAATGCTACCAAGAGATCGAGGCCTGGTACATTGCCAACAAGAATGGGCAAGTATGTAGTTGCTTTGCAGCCAGGGAGCAAAGAGAGAGGGATGCACTTTCACACTCAACTCGCTTTCCCCTAGTTAGTCAGTCCTGGACCCTAATCAAAAAATGGTACCACCACAGAGAGTAGGTCTCCTTGTTTCACTTAAAGTAAACAATCCCTCGCAGGCACGCCAAGAGTCTTGTTTCCTAGGTGATTCTAGATTTTCTCAAGTCGACATTGGCATCAGAGCATGCAAAGCTCATCACTCTTTCTAGTAATCTTTAAATTACCTCAGTGTACTTGCATGACATAACGCAATGTAGATACAGTAAATTATACTGTAGTGTTTACAGGATGATGACATAGAGGAAAGTCTGTGTGTTCAGTTGGAAGTAAGTCATCACCTGTCAAACTCTATAGCATTTGTGGAACCACATGACATCTTTTTCCTGAAACATTTTTGCTCTGTGGTTTACTAAATGCACAAGTGAGGAATCCTGGATGAACCTGTGCACACGAGGGAAAACAATCATGACCTACAGAACAAGTATATCCCAGAATCCATAGCAGACTTAACTCGGCTTGTCAATAGCATTTCAACAAACTTGTTTAAAAAGTAATTCTATCTGAGTCAGTGACCAAAAGTTAACACATTGTATGTCTCAAAGGTCTTTTCTTTAAAATGTTTTTAATGCTATATCAAACATTTTGCAATTAAACATAAATAAAAACATTAAATATTACTTTGTTAACTCCCTCCTTTGTTCACTTCTCTCTAGTCAAAAAGAAACTCCCCAATTTTTAGTTTTCCATCAGTTTAGGGGGTTTCCTTGGGTACGTTTGACTAAATTACTATGTGACTGTGGAATTTTTTTGTAGACATATTTATTTTTACTGGTAATATTTTCTATGAATCTTTGTGTCTAGCACTTGATTTTGTATTTTGTTTAATGTTCTTTTTATAATTAAGTAAAATATTTCTAAAATACAGAAATAAAAGTATGGAGAGTACCCTGCCACCAGTCTTGATACAGGTGGGCTGGAGGACACCCAGACCTGCCTGGTTCCAGCATGAGCAAGTAGGTGAAGAGATGGGGGAGAGAACCAGAACAGCGTGTGCACAAGGAAGAGAGGGGGGACTGGAGACTTGAGAGTAGTGAAGATCATTATGGTGTGAGTAACCAGTGATGCCACTGAGGCCATGACGAGGCCGTGGTCCATGCTCATGCCACGGGACATGTCTAGGTCCGTGTGAGCACCAAAGGTCATAATAAATTAATGTATTTATTTATGTTTTGTTTTCCTTTGGGGTGGAGTTTGCAAGGGCAGACATGTAGGGATAGGGGGATGAGTGAGTTCGGGTGCAGGATGGGAAATTCACAAAGAACCAATGAGAAGTTCAAAAAATAGATCAAGACCATTATTGAGGGAGTCAGTGGATAATTTCTTCATATTGATACTGAAATCATTTTCTTATGTGACTAATTCAAAGTTTATGCTTGTAAATATTTTTGAAAAGCCTTATTTTTCTATTTAAAGAGAACAAGAGCAAGATGGAGGGAGGGAGGGAGGGAGGGAGAGAGAGAGAGAGAGAGAGAGAGAGAGAGAGAGAGAGAGAGACAGAGAGAGAGAGAGAGAGAGAGAGAGAGAGAGAACCAGTGATTATTTTTAAATCAAAATCTTCAAATGTAGTTGGAGAAAAAAGCTCCTCAATAAATGGTGTTGAGGAAACTGTGTATTCATACATAGAAGAGAGTGAAACCATACCTCTCACCACCCACAAAGGAAAAACTCAGAGTGGATCAAAAATCTAAATGTAGTTCCAAAATTAACAGAAGAAAATGTGGGGGAGACACTTTAAGACACTGGTCTGGGAAATGCTTTTTTTTGTTTTGTTTTGTTTCTTTTTTTTTGGCTAGATTCCCCCCAAAAGCATGGACAGCAAAAGCGGAAATGAGCATGTGGAGAAGCCTCTGCAGAGCGGGGGATGGAGAAGGTCGCGGGGTTATTCCTCTGCTGACAGAGTGATATCCAGAACACAAAGGAAACTTAAGCAATTGAATATCAACCTACTTGAATATGTATGAGACCTTTAGCTGACTATCACCTGTGAACACTTCTTTATACTTTTGAAAATAACAACAAACTAAATGGAGGAAAATTGAATAACAACAACAACAATAATAATATCACAGTAAGATAGTGGTTATCTAAAGGAATACAAGCTATATATCTATTTTTCTATCCATCCATCCATCCATCTCTCTCTCTCTCTCTCTCTCTCTCTCTCTCTATATATATATATATATATATATATATATATATATATATATATATATATATATATATATACCAAATAAGGCTAATGTATCTTCCTGAGGAAAATATAGCTAAGGAAATATGCCTAGTGTTGGAGAGATGAGTCGGCAGTTAAGAGAACCCAGATTTAACTCCCACTAGACACATGGGGACTCACAACCGTCCGTAACTCCAATCCCAGAGAATCCAGTGTCTTCTTCTAGACTCTGCAGGTACCAAACATGTATGTACTTCACAGACATAATATACTCATATACATGCAATAATTAGACAGGTAGATTTAAATGACCATAGAATATAAAAATGTTCAGTATAGCTAATTAGAGAAATAAAAACCATAGTACAGTGTAAAGTAATTTCCTTAGTTAGATTGGTTGATAGAAAGAAAATAAAACTAATGAGATTGGGCAAGGACTCAGTGAAGAGAGATCTTATGCACTGTTGCTGACAACACGAACAAATACAGCCACTGTAGAGGAGCGTGGAGAGCTGCTTCCCAACATCCAGAACTAGAACTGCCATACAGCGATCACATTGGGGCATATACTGACAGACAGTCAAATCACTACATCAAAGAGGTACCTGTCTGGTGTGGCTTTGTTCACAATAGCTGTGAGAGACACCAACCTAAGCCCCTGTTAGTAAATGAATGCCTGATGGAATAGTATTCATCTTAGATAGAATGACATGTTGTCACTCATGTGGAAGTTGGTAAACTGCCGGGTTGAGCCTAATAACCCAGACACGGAAAGACAGGCGACAGTTACTGACCAGCAAGGGATAAAAACCTGCACATGCTAATTTTTTCTTCGCAGCAGTTTATTTAAGGTTGTATTGGTGAGTGGGAGTCTTATTTCCCTTTTCTCGTCTGTCTCTCTGAAACTTAGGGACTTGTGCCAGAACAGTACAGCATGCTGTTTTAATTTGGAATTCTACAAAATCAGGAAAGATGACTTTAACACTAAGTCAAATGTGGTTCTAATTGGCTTTGAGGGAAAACGATAATTCTCTATCTTTGATAATTATAATGTCACTTTTCTCCAAAATAATCATTAGGAATTAAGCCTGTTTGGGTTTGAATGGCTTGTCCCTGTCAGAGAACAGTAGAAGGCACGGAGAGGACAGACGGGGACTCTAACAGTGGGTATTCCCTGCTTAACCTCAGCTAAGCACATGTCATTATTTATTTTTACTCTTCTGGTATTGCTGGCACCATCATTTATAGCATATTTACTTGGGATCCTTCCACACTCCAGAAAGAAGTTTTATGGCACAGGTCTTTGATGCTCTCAAAAGCCACCTTCCCTTTCACTGCTGCATGCACGGCAGAAAGGATGAGGCTTCAGGGGCGACTGGTCCACCCAGATCATCCATTATAGCCCCTGTCACAGCTGTTTTCCTTTCCACACTGTGCCGAAGCCATTTATGAAGAGATACAGAGGTAGGATGGGCTACATGCTGCTCTCCTTTTGACCTGCCAGGGAATTAATCTTGGATGCTCAATTTAATGCCTTTTAACAATTGCAGCTGGAAAGGCCTACTGCATTATAAGAAAAAAGAGAGAGAGAAAGAGTAGGGAGGTGGGCAGGATATGGGAGGAGTTGGACAAGGCAATAGAATGTGATAAAGATATATCGTGTGCAAAAAAAATGATAACATCATTATTCTTTCAAAAGAAAGGGGAAAGAGAAGGAAAATGAGGGAATTCATTGAAAACACAGTATTTTATTACATTGAAATAAGCCAAATAATGTTTTCTAGAAATTGTTCCCATGGAGAGGGGGACGTGGTTGGGGCAAAATGGTTAGCTGTGTACTGATGTGGACCATTGGGGATGGCATCAGTGTGAGGATGGTAAGCAGTTTATGGGGAAGCTGAGTATATTACCACTGACTGAAAAACTCGAAAGGTCTTTGGTTGTATTGAACCCAAATCTGGCCTTTCTGTTGACCTTCCACATGTCTCAGGAAGTTCACATAAGAGATGGTGAACTAAGAGAAATAGGTTTTTTTCCGTAAAATTGATAGGAATGTGTGACAGCAACAAAAATTGGGTAGCAAACCCTACCTAGAACTAAACAAGGCAGCAACGAGCAACGCAAAGCATGGAATGAAAGAAAATGGCTGGCCCAAGACTTGCTTGAGATGGCTTGCTCTATAGCAAATTCAAAACAGGCAGGAGTGTCCTTTCAGGCTCCACGATGCTGGGCCAGTTTTTAGGAAGCTGATTTAACAGTCTTGAAAGACTTAGGCAATTGTCCATCCATCAGAGAGGGAGGGTGTCTGTAGACAGAATACAAGTAACCCTTCCAAAAGAGGGCACCTGGACTGAATCTGCACATATCCGCAGCCAAAGGACTATAGACAAATGCCCTTATATCCCGAGGAGTGGAGGGGAGAAAGGACTCAGAAAACCACCGGTGTTAAGGAAAACATTAGCAAAGGCCACAGGACAGTCCCCTAGCAAGCTGGATCCACATTCAGAATAGTGCTCAAAAGGCACGACAGAACAAAAATCCACAAGAAAAGAAAGTCTGCATTTGCAGATCCAAATGGCAAAGTGGACTCATAAGGAAAAAATGATGTTACATAATACTCTAATGACATACCCTAGTGAATTTTCTGGGCTTCAGGAATAGAGGAAGAATCTAAGGATATTGAAACCAAAAAGCATTAAGTCACCTACAAGATGCAACAACCAGAACAACCTAGCCTGTCTTACCCAGAGCAATGCTTACTCCCATGTGCAGAACCAGTGCAACGAAAAGACAAAATGTGTGCAGACAGCTTGGAGTCCTGTTACTTTCAGGCATTACAGAAATGTGAATTCTTGGAAAACTCTGGAATCCAGGCCACGAGGGGATAGATCAAGAAGACTCCACTAAGAAAGCAGATCATAAAATCCAAGGATGATTTCAGAGACAAGTTGTATGTGAACATTGCAAGCACCGGACCATCAAACACTGGGAATTCTGACAAGAAAGTGCTCTGAATCTCCTCCTAGGGAGGTGGCTGTGATGGGAAAGGTAGGGGACCACTGTCCTGACTGTCCAAAGCTATAAATGTTGTGTCAGAATGGAGAACAGACACGTTATGAGACATCAAACAGTGCAGCTAGAGAAGTGCATATGTGAAGAGCTTTAACAGGGGATAGCAGAACTAGAGATCTCCTCAAAATTGTAAACAGTATGAAACTTGTGCTTTTCTTCACAAGGAGCATCAAATATCTCTCCAAACCATCCAGCAGATGACCTATCTACTACATAACATACACCACATTAATTGAACTCAAAGCAAATGCCCAACTTTCATTTCTTTCCAACCTCTTTGAAGTTTTACTATCATGTCGGCATATATGGTTGCCTCAACAGGACTCCACAAGCCCACATTATGAATGCCTGAACTCTGTGTGTACACCCTTGGAGCGTGAGTCTCATAAATAATAGTTCCATGGAGTGTTCAACTCTGGATATGTAAATCTACAACATGAGTCGGCATAGTGAAGCACACCTATAGTCCTAGTGGTTAGGTGACTGAGGCCGGCAGAGTGCAAGTTCCAGGCTGAGCTGGACAATACATGGTGCTGTAGCACCACTTCAACAGATGCAAAGCAAAGAAAACAAACAAAAAATGCAAAATGGCGTAGCAGTTCATGCCTTGTGGACGAAGGCAGATTCCTTTGCGTTCAAGTCCATCCTGGTCTACATAGGGAATCCCAGGCCATGCGTAGTGAGATCCTGTCTCAAAAAGAAAAACGAAAATCTGGGGGCAGGGAGTAAACACAAATTAAACAGACTCAACACAGAAACATCAAAGTCCCATTGAGTCATGAGCAAGAGCCCAGAGCTAAGGCTTCCGGAGGTCTAGTGGGATGACTGGCGGCTCCATTATCTCCTCCATGTCTTGGCCCATTTCTAGTGTGTCTCCTCATGCTCTCTTCTCAGAGACACCTGGCAGGGAGAGACACGGGGTTTAGGGAAACCTGCCAGTAGAGTGACGAGAGATATTATTTTGACTTGACCCCACTAGTCTTGAGATTGCAGCTCAGCAACTGAGTACACTCTATAGAGGTCAGCTCACACCCCTCTGAAGGTGCTGTTGACACAGCATATGGTGAAGTCAGACAGCAGCCGAGCTGCGGGACACACTGTGCAGAACATCAGCTCACACTCCCGGGAAGGTGCCTTGACCATGTACGTGGTGACACCAAGATTTCAGCTTTCCCATATCTCCAGGCTTCATTAGGAGAACACAGGGAAACATGGAAGGAGCGGTCCATAAACAGCTGCTGTTAAATCCCCTTTCTAATGAGATCTCCTAGAGCTTCAGTCTTCTTAAGAGAAATGCCACAAGAGGGCTATTTAGGGGTAGAACCAAATTATGCTGAAGTCAGATCAAGTTCACTGCTGTTTTAAAGTAATCACGATCCAGCTCCATGGTTTGTTTAATAAGGGCTCTGGTAATACCTACTAAAATAAACTCGGCCGTGTCAGAGGAGGGCTTCATTTTACAGAGTAAACATGAAGTCTAACTGAGGACATTTGTAATTCAACTGATTATCCAAGCGAACAGAAAAAAAAAGGCAATGTTCATAGAGTTTGAGGGTAAATCACAGTGTAGAATCTTACCCTTTCCTTTGCCTAACTGGGACAACTGAATTCTCACACAGGCAGCTTGCCCAAAGAGGCAAAATCTTAATGAATTTCAATTTTCTTCAAACATTATTACTGCTATCAAACATTATTCCTGCTACCTTAGACATAATTTCACAAATTATATATATATATATATATAATTTAGATATATATCTATGTGAATGCCACACATGGCCAGGTGTCCAAAGAGGTCAGAAAGCGCTTCAGGTCCCCTGGAGGTAGAGTTAAAAAGCAGATGTAAGTCATCTGACATGAGTGCTAGGAACCAAACTCATGTCCTCTGTGAGAACAGGGCATGCTCTTTAACCGCAGAGCTGTCTCTCCAGTCCATGGATGTTTTGACATCAGCTGTTGCTTTCTTAAATCCTATCTCTTTCCTAACTGTTTACCTAAATTCTTAGGGATTAAAGATGTGTACTAAGGGCATGTCTATATTCTGGCCAGATCAGACTATAATCCGGTCTGTCTGCATTCTAGCCAGATCATGTTTTTTATACGATTGCTTGCCAGAGCAGCCATGTTTCTGGATTAAAATTCCTCTACCTCTTGTCTATGCAAAGCACTTTGCTTTCCCCCTTCTCCTGGAGCATCACTTGCATGCTAGGCAGGCCTTTTATGAGGGAGCTAGGAAGTGACAGCTGAGTGACGGTTGGCTTAAGACACCCATAGCTTCGTACAGTGACAATGGATGAATATGGGCTGGTTGGCACCTTGATGGATTAATACAGCCCACATGACCAATCGTTTACTGTGAGAGTGGAGAAAAGCACATGCCTACCCTGGAAGACTCTTTTAGCTACAGAATTCATCCAAATCTTCATGAAAGTTGCATTGCATAGATACTGTACTTAACAACAGAAAAATCAATGTGCTGAGATTTTACTTGGAGCTTACTTTCTACCCGAAGGCTCATTTTTGGAATAATCATTGACTTCCTAGACAACGAAACATCTGGAAGGCAGTTGGAAAGTAGGTGGGTAACTGGTAGATGTCATCATTTTCAGAAGTGTCTGAGACTGATCCAGTACAGAACTTAGCATTATTGTTTAATCTGCTTTTATGATCTTGGTATAGATTCATATCCAACTTCTCTAGCTGGTTTTTAGGACAACCTTGTTTTTCTTGATGTACTCCCAAGTGTCACTCACCGTGATGGGAAGTCCCCTTCTCATCCAACTATGTTCACGGAGAGCCCACTTGCTGTCAGTCCAAACCTGAGTCTTTCTTTCTTACGGGGATGTGTGAACTCTTAACAATTACCTCCAATGACATAAAAATTTGCAGGCACACGCTGCACGACCCAGGGCTTCTCCTTCTCAGCAGCTTTCCTTTCTCCTCCATTAAAACGAGGACATTAGACTAAACTTCTTGGAGTGTTGACACTACGTGCTCTGTTTCCAAGTGTGCGTTCCTTGGCTGCACTCTGATATGTTTAAAAAAGAACTGGAGAGCATGCATAATTCAGAAAATTACTAAATATTTGGAAATGCTCTTAGAGCAGATGAAAGGACAGTACATCATAAATGCACAGACTCGATTATCCCAAATCTCCAGCTTTGGGATAAAATACACTGGAGTGAAGGCTTTAAACATACACCCGTCACAGAGGTAAAAATGGAAGAGTCTGAAATACGCACAGAATCCCAAACCCATCCCCAAGGTCTCTGACATCACTCTATGGGTATAACTTAATGACCCACTCTTTCTTGATTTTTGAAACAGTTTGTGTGTGTGTGTGTGTGTGTGTGTGTGTGTGTGTGTGTTTGTGTGTGTGTGATCTGTGTAGGAATGCATGCATGATATGGGGGAGGGTTGTATGATGTGGATCAGAATGCATGCATTGCATACATGTATTGGAATACATGTATGATGTGTATGTATGTGTGGAGGAATGTGCACATGATGTATGTAGGGGTGGGGTTGTGTGATGTGTGTGGGAATGCTCGTATGACACACAGCACATTGTAAAGGTCAGAGGACAGCTTTTACAGAGTCAGCTCTTTCTTTTCACTGTGAGAGCTTGGGTCATCGAGCTTGTGGGGCCAACAAAGCGCACCATCTTTCCAGCTTGCTCTCCCATCATGGCTTCTTATTTGGAGTTTCTGCTTTGAGAGGACACAAAGGGGAATGAGTATCTGCCAAGGTCTTCACTCACTTCTTGGTTAGGCACCTAAAGCATGCTGCAGTGAGTGGGAGCTGCAGATAGAACAGCAACTGGAACTATGGGGCCCGCAGCAGGTTTAGTCAGTGGTCATGCATCAAACACATCCATGGGGCGTTTCTCTGTTCAAGCAAGTATACAAACTGGACCTCCGGAGACACTTATTATCAAGGGAACATGAGTACTTCTTCTAGCCACTATAACTCATTTCCTTTGGACTTTCTGTTTTTTAATAAGAATAAGTCCTGATGAATTCCCACTCCACAATGGCACTGCACAAAATGCAAATACAAATGGAAGTCCAGATATTGGATGAATGAAATTAAGAATGAGACCTACTGTCAGCATGGCTGCAGCAAGATCTTCATCACTTTAAGTTCTCTATGCAAGAATATAAATGAAATAGTTTGTAATTTAATATTAGTAATACTACTTCTAAGCAAAGCAGTAGGTACCCTTTCAATGTATCATTGCTTTTTCCTTCCAAGGAGTTCAGAAGTCAACACAAAATTCAAGTGTACCAAGTACATCAACCCAGGCTCCTGGAATCAATTTCCCGTCTTCCTTTCATTGGGGAAGTTTCAGTCTATGAAAAAGTCTTTACGAAATTTTTCTTTATTAGTAACTATACCAGTTAGGGGTGATATGGAAATCCATAGGAATTTTGATAATAACAGCCATAAGCTAAACTTTAAATTACTTTTATTTTATGTGTATTATTACTTTGTCCACATTTGTGTCTATCTATCCTGTGTGTGCCTACTGCCCATGGACATCAGAAGAATGTATCTGGTCCCCTGGAACTGGAGGAATCAAAGGTTAGGGGCTGCAGTGTCAGTGTTCAGGACTGAACCTGAGGCCCCTGCAAGGGCAGCTAGTGAACTTGATCTAACATCTCTCCAGACAGCCATTCAAAAGCTCACTTCCTTAGGAACAAAGCACTGATTTAGTTGCCTATGAATAAAAGTGGATATCCTTAGACAATGATGAGTCAGGGATCACCAGGGACTGACTAGGGCCATCATTACTCTCTTGGGTGGTTTTAAAATAGCCCAACATCACCAAGTGAGGAGGAGGAAGGGAGGTATTCAGATCTATAGAGTCTACAGGGCCTGGGCTGCAGGCCTTCCACCACTGCCCAGAATACTCTCCTCAGTGAGTTATCATGATAGCAGAATGTAGGCTGCCAAAGAGGTCCTTAGCAAAGCAGGTCCCACTGGCAATGCATCACCAGGAAACTTCACCAGGGCGAAAGCTCCCTCCCAATAGGCTCCCATAAAAGGCAGTCGTCTTGGCAGGACTCAGGCAATGCCAGTCCTGGCTAATCAGAGGGCCTATCACTATGTGTATATCAACAGCAACATTAAGATGTTCTTCAGCTCCACAATTAGGCACTGGTCAAAGTTGGATTTATCATTTCAATGCATTTGCTCATGAATGCTCCCCAGTGTTCAGATGAGACGTGAGACACCCTGGAGCCACTTGGCTCCCACCATGGCAAATCATAGAGATTTCCACTACATGTGTGCTGCTGTAAAGTTTTCCTGGACCCTGCATCTTGTTCTAAAGGTCTGGGCAGAGAGGACAGAAGGTAACATGCCACGTTAGTTGTGGCGTTATTTATTATACAAGTCACACCAGCAACGACAGGCTGTTTTCATATGACTTAGGCTTAGAAAGAAACCCTCCAATAGCTCCATCCTGTGCAGAGCTGAAGAATCTGGCCTTGGTTGAGGAAAGCAGGAACATGGGGGGTGAGGAAATATACAAGAATTATTTACTACAATCCCAACACTAATCATTACTGTTTATTAATTGCCTACTTTGCGGTACTAGACTAGACATGCTGGTTTTGTTAACAAACGTTTGGCCATGATTAATGAAGACTGTCTGGAAGCACTTAGCCCCAAACAAGAAACACAGGGCCACAGAGTCTTTCAGACTGGGGAAATGGTCCCTTGTGCCTCTATAACTAGGAAGTTGAGAACGTCTCAACTGGGTGCTGGAAGCCCTCATGCCCTCTCTTGCTTCATTTTCTCTGGTGTTGGAGCACAAAACCAGTGATCGATTGCTAATTTTCTTGCTACTTTTTGTTTCATAAGCACCTTTTTTTAATTTCTGGAAGTAGGTCACAATTAACACTTAAACAGGGTAGCTATGCCAAGCCATTCAGTGCTTGCTGGGTAGGGGCTATAGAAAGCGCTGTCTTTTCTACAAGCATTGGCTTTGCAAATGCTATTTGTTCTTCCCACTTGACCCCTGTCCTGACTCAGTGAGACAGGCATGAGCATGGATGGCTATCTCTACCTGTAGATGACTTCCCATCCCCAGGAGGAGTGAGTGGCCTGCTTAGCTCTGGGACTTACCACCTTCGGATTAGAGAGTTCTCTTCCATAGTGTCCTCTCAAACAACAACAACCCCCCTGAAGCACACAGTGCTAATTGAATGGCCTCCAGTAACTTGATACCAGTCAAGATGGATTCTCACGTGAGGGAGCTGCTGTTTACTGAGCTAATCAGGAGTCAGTGAGAATGAAGTTGCAGCCTCTCCAACAGACCAACATTTCAGGAAAGGCCTCCACTCCCTCAACAGTGTGTCTCCCATTGTGCAGAAGACACTCACAGGCCTTTAAGGAAATCTGCACCCTCTCCCTTCTTCAGGAAAGACTAGATTTCAGGCCACCTACTTGTCTGCTGTTCTGGCTGCACATGCATGGTCCCTGGCTATGTTTATCGTCTCGTAGATCAGGTGTTGGTACAGAACTCTGTGAGTCAGAGTACTCCTGAGGAGCAGCAGATAAAACAAAAGCTGAGCTATGAAGCCACTAGGAATACAAGCTTCTGACACCTCCTACAGACCTCCTCCTACAGGCCTGTACCCAACACACTTGTCCAGAAAAACAGCATCTCAAAAATGCATAACTTAATGGTCTGATAAAATGTGTGTGGCAAGTGGGGAGGTGTCACCAAGTCCTTGGGCAATGTGTCCAAGTGCAACAAGGGGCAGTCAGCCTTGCCAGGCAACCGGATCCTTGCATTATTACCGAGAGAGGCCCTTCTTGAGAATCGTCTACATTTGGCAAGTTAGTTCTTCTACACTGTGACCAATGAACATAAAATATTTCACAAATCTGTTGATTTCATTCAGAAAAGAGAGTGGGGCATGCCAGCCCATCAGAGGTCTACAGTATTGACTTTTATACGTGAGGGAAGCTTCTGCTGCTAAGGTTCAGACTCTAAGAGGATTATCACATGATGAAGAAGTCCTCCTTCCTGTCATTATAGATGGGCATAACTGACTGACGTTTTTGATGAATCAAAGTTATATTCACTACCACCATCCATTGCTGTTAGGCCATAGTGCAACCATGTTTTGTGGTGTCTGGCTATCATGCTGTTCTGCTTCCCATGTTGGTAAGGTTGGTAGGTAGGCCTCCCTTAGCAGGCATGCCTTCAGGCTTGTTACCTGGAACTGTTGTTGGCTCAAGACATGGGTGGAAATTTCTAAAGCTGACAAATCCCACATAATTGTCAATTCCATTGTTGGGTACATGCATATAGTACAATGCATGTATACATTTGGATACATGATTACACGAAGACCAATACTAGGCTGCCCATGATAGTCTTTAGATAACAACCTTACACTGGAAACTCATTTTCCAATGCTTTTGTTTTAGTTAGTGTTTCCATTGCTGTGAATAGACACTCTGCATTGGCAACTCTTATAAAGGGCAATATTTAATTGGGGCTGACTTACTGGTTTAGAGGTTCAGTCTATTATCATCATGGTTGGAAGGAAGCATAGCAGCATCCAAGCAGGCATGGGCCTGGAGGAGCTAACAGTTCTATATCTTATTTCAAAGGCAAACAGTGGAAGACTGACTCCCACATGGCTATGAAGAGATCCTCAAAACTTACCCCCACAATGGCACACTTCCTCCAACAAGACCATATCTCCTAATAGTGCCATTCCCTGGGACAAGTGTATTTAAATTACCACAGCTTCTTAACAGAAAAATGGATGAAGATTTGAAAAATGTATTCATGCATAAGATGCCCCCAGACAAGAACAAATAACAAGCCGGAGATCCTGTGAATATAGGAATGAACCTCACTCCAAAGGATCAGACTGGGTAAGAGCAGGCACTGGTCAGTGACTTGGGGACTAGATTTATAGATAACTCCATTCAGCTGGCTCTCCACTAGAGTGATATAGAATATATCTTACATACTATCTATTATATTCTCTATATATGAAGCTTTAATTAAGCTAAAAGCTGCAGTGAGCAAATTAAATTCCAGGGTGGTATTAAAATAAAGACCCTGTGAACTCTGAGGCCCATAAACAGATTCATATGTGAGTCAAGGACAGTGTTAGGCATGGACACACAGCAACACCCCTCACTTACGTCTGGGTCTAGCTTAGGTTTTCAAGGAAGTAATGGTATAGTTAGCATTCTAAGCTGACACCCGGAGTTTCCCTAGTCTAAGTGTTTTGGTCTTTTGATTCAAGGGGACATGGACTGCCAGCTAGCAGTCTTGAGACGTGAATATATTTTCTTTCATGTTCACAACCAAATGTGAGAAATTAAATAATGGATACATTTATGGCTGTGACAACAGTGTCTACTACAGTCTGACAGGTGATGTAAAGACTTAGGGACACAGCAATCTGTACAGCACATGTCCTCTATTTTACAAGATGTGTATTCTCTTATGTAGCATGTATTCTCTTATGTAGCATGTATTCTCTTATGTAGCATGTATTCTCTTATGTAGCATGTATTCTCTTATGGAATGTAGTATGTTGCTAGAGCTATAAATGGCCACAATTGGTTGTTGTTGTTGTTCGGTTTATTTCTTCACTAAGCTTATTTGTCGTCCTAAGTTTCCCACTATCTTTACGGTTCCATTCTAGAATTATGAATATAATAGATGATATTTAGGGATATTTTTAAACCTTAAGTTGTTACATGGTGTGTTTCCATTATGGTTGATACCATTGTTTCAACATAAAAATGACAATACTGTCCCTTCTGGCGCCAAAGAAAAAGGTTGAGATATGAGGTCACAAATTGAAACTTAACATAGCAAACTCTTTTCTTCAGAGAGTCGTCTTGACAAAAAGGGTTATTTAAAGTGGGAAAATGATGTTTTATTGAGCAGTTGAAAGAAAGATGGAAAGAGAAAACAGGTAAAGCACTCATTTTACGTATTAAAACTGTGACCCAATCAATTATGGGTGGTGGCTCACATCTAGCCCAGCACCTACTTCTACCACTTTTCATTTTCTCAATGTTATTCATTTATTTATTTGTTGTTATTGAAAGAGGTAGAGTTGTGTATGTCATGACACTCATGTATGTGGATAGAGGTCAAAAGACAGCTTTGTGAATTGTTCTTTCCCTCCACATTTATGTGGGCTTTGGGGACCAAACTCAGAAAGTCATGCCTGGCTCTGTACCCCAGATCCCACTGGGAGAAAGCCGGTCTCCAGGAGTGCTGACACACCTGAGAGTAGAGGTAAGACCACCACTTCTGGTCCGAGAGACCCACACAGAGCCCTCAGGACACAGGAAGCAAGGATCAGTCTGGGACAGGATCCTTCCTCTTTCCACCTGCGGTGGGAGTTGATCCTGTGCCAAGATCTCTGTACACAGATCCTATAGGGAGAAAGCTAGAATCACAGAAGTGCAGACAATCCTGAAAGCATAGGAGAGACCACCACTTCTGCTCACATTCCTGGCAAGAAAAACCCACCTGGAGCACTCTGGATACAGGAACTGAGGAGCAGCCTGGGACAGGCTACAGAGTTGACCCTGTGCCACAGCTCTCTGTACCCAGATCTCACTGGGAGAAAGCCAGTCTCAAGGAGTGCTGACACATAGGCTAACAGGAGGGTCAAGCAACTGTCAGAGACAGCAAGACCAACTAACACCAGAGATAAGCAGATGGCAAGAGGCAAGGAAAAGAATGTAAGCAATTGAAATGAAGGCCACTTGGCATCATTAGACCCAGTTCTGACAACACAGCAAGCCCTGGATACCCCAAAACATCAGAAAAGCAAGCTTTTAATTTAAAATCACAATTCATGATGATGTTAGAAGACTTTAAGGACATAAATGTACAAGATCTTTCCACAAATCCAGCCCTGCAAAGGATAATAGATGGAAAACTCCAACACAAGGAGGAAAACTACACCTAACAAAAAGCAGGAAACTAATCTTGCAACAAACCCAAAGAAGAGAGCCACAGAAACATAATTTCACCTCTAACAACAAAATAATAGGAAATAACAATCACTATTCATTAATATCTCTTAATATCAATAGACTCAGTTTCCCAGTAAAAAGACATAGGCTAACAGACTGGATACATAAAGAGGCCCCAGCATTTTGCTGCAAACAGGAAACACACCTCAGTAACGAAGACAATCACTACATCAGAGTAAAAGACTGGAAACCTATTTTCCAAGCAAATGGTACCAAGAAATAAGCTGAAGTAGCCATTCTAATATAAAATAAAACTGACTTACAACCAAAAGTTATCTAAAAAGATAGGGAAGAACACTTCATAGTCATCAAAGGAAAAATCCACTAAGATGAACTCTCAATCCTGAATATCTATGCTCCAAATGCAAGGGCATCTATAATCATAAAAGAAACTTTACTGAAGCTCAAAGCACATGTTCACCTCACACAATAATAGTAGGATCTTTCAAAACCCTACTCTCACCAATGGATAGATCATGGAAACAGAAATTAAACAGAGACATAGAGAAAGTATCAGAAGTTATGAACCAAACGATTTAACAGATATTTATATAACATTTCATCTTAAAACAAAAGAACATATCTTCTTAGCACCTCATGGTACCTTCACCAAAATTGACCATATAATTGGTCACAAAACAGGCCTCAAAAGATACAAGAAGATTGAAAAAAAAATCCCATGCATTCTGTCAGATTACTAAGGCTGGTCATCAATAAGAATGAAAAGGACAGAAAGTCCACATACATATGGAAGCTAAACAACACTCTACTCAATGATAACTTGGTCAAGGAAGAAATAAAGAAAGACCCATGTCAAGACAGTCCCATGGTATCAGATGCTGTTATTCTCTGCAACTGACATAGAGCTGGTGCATTGGGAAGACAGCCAGAGGTACAGTTTCGGGACCCTTACCTTCAGAAATAACAAACATAGGGACACAAGGGGGAAGCCATTTTCAGCCCTGTCCCTCATTCTTGCAAGATAATATCAAATTCTGTTGTTATTCTGAAAATTTGAGAAGTTACCTACCCTTTCTATGACACAGGGCCACATTAGAAGGTGAAGGAGAGCCAGTTTGATAAGATGTAGACTATGGTCCTATGTCATGAGGGAGAGGATTGATTTATCCTTATCTAAGCTCTGGAATGCATGATAAAGGCCAATTAACATCCCAGCAGAAGAGAAGAGTGTGATGTATTGTCTCCATGATATCTCTAGTTAATATTGAGTGAGATGCCTTAGAAGAGTGAGAAGTCAGCCTATATATATATATATTTATATTTAGAAATATATATATATATATATTTCTAAAGGACATGAGGGAGTAGGCGAGCTAGGAATGGAGAAGATAAATTAAATCCCAGCTTCGTTCTATGTAGATATGCATGTATGTACAGCAGAAGCAAGGATTCAGCTGCACATGGTTAAAGACTGGGATGCATTCTCCATACTGTAAGTATGTTCTGTAACATACTTACTTAAAGAACATACTGCAAGTAAGTTTCCAATATACCTCAATGCTTGCAAAGATACCTGTGGTTTCCCTGTGTCCTATGTCATGCCTTTGGGCACATGGTGTCTGTGTGGACATGATGTATGGCCCCATACTAACCTAAACAACACTGAAAGTCAGCTAGTGTAGTTTCTGAGTATGAAAAACAAATTCAGAATCAGAGTAGATGATGTGACTGATATGGCAATGGCAAGGATTCTTCAGAAACAGGGTTCTTAGAGTAGAACCTAAACAATATGTTACCTCTGTAAGTCTAGACCACGTTCCTCCAACAACTCAGTCAAAACTCAGTACAAACTCAGTACAAGGGGTTGGGGATTTAGCTCAGTGGTAGAGCGCTTGCCTAGGAAGCGCAAGGCCCTGGGTTCGATCCCCAGCTCCGGAAAAAAAAGAACCAAAAAAAAAAAACCAAAAAAACAAAAAACAAACTCAGTACAATATTCTGAGCACTCAGTCAACAACACAAGCAAGAGACTCAGCCCTTCAGAGTTTTTATTGTAGTAGCAAATGTGAAGTAAGCCATGGCAGGTCTCCTGGATGTTTTCATGGTCCAGGAACACGAGCAAGGAATTGAGAGGAAGCATTCTGCAGCTTCGCTTGGCCGTGCTCATCCAGCCTTTCTGCTTCCTCTGCAGAGAAATGAGTCCACATCCTGGCTGGATGGACTTCCTGCACAGGGGTGGTGATTTATCTACCATTTTACCTGAGTGTTGAAGGTATCTTAGAAGATTTAGGAGAACTGCAAGTGAGCAATGGAACAACTATAGAAATAGAAAGTTCATCTGAAGACACTTTGTAAATGACA